>NW_026266423.1:0-29000 GCF_025860055.1 Xyrauchen texanus
TTTGACGGTTTTATTATTAGATTCCTCCGTAAGGAGGGAATCTATTGTAATTTTATTGTAATTGACAGTATTATTATTATTATTAGATTCCCCCGATAGGAGGGAATCTATTGTATTTGTCAGTATTATTATTATTATTAGATTCCTCCGTAGGAGGGAATCTATTGTATTTGTCAGTATTATTATTATTATTATTAGATTCCTCCGTAAGGAGGGAATCTATTGTATTTGACAGTATTATTAGATTCCTCCGTAAGGAGGGAACCTATTGTATTTGTCAGTTTTATTAGATTCCTCCGTAAGGAGGGAATCTATTGTATTTGTCAGTTTTATTATTAGATTCCTCCGTAAGGAGGGAATCTATTGTATTTGACGGTTTTATTATTAGATTCCTCCGTAGGAGGGAATCTATTGTAATTGATGGTTTTATTATTATTATTATTATTAGATTCCTCCGTAAGGAGGGAATCTATTGTATTTGTCGGTTTTATTATTATTATTATTATTATTATTATTATTAGATTCCTCCGTAAGGAGGGAATCTATTGTATTTGATGGTTTTATTAGATTCCTCCGTAGGAGGGAATCTATTGTAATTGATGGTTTTATTATTATTATTATTAGATTCCTCCGTAGGAGGGAATCTATTGTAATTGATGGTTTTATTATTATTATTATTATTATTATTATTATTATTAGATTCCTCCGTAAGGAGGGAATCTATTGTATTTGATGGTTTTATTATTATTAGATTCCTCCGTAAGGAGGGAATCTATTGTATTTGTCGGTTTTATTATTAGATTCCTCCGTAGGAGGGAATCTATTGTAATTGATGGTTTTATTATTATTATTATTATTAGATTCCTCCGTAAGGAGGGAATCTATTGTATTTGACGGTTTTATTATTATTATTAGATTCCTCCGTAGGAGGGAATCTATTGTAATTGATGGTTTTATTATTATTATTATTATTATTATTAGATTCCTCCGTAGGAGGGAATCTATTGTAATTGATGGTTATTATTAGATTCCTCCGTAAGGAGGAATCTATTGTATTTGATGGTTTTATTATTATTAGATTCCTCCGTAGGAGGGAATCTATTGTATTTGATGGTTTTATTATTAGATTCCTCCGTAGGAGGGAATCTATTGTAATTGATGGTTTTATTATTATTAGATTCCTCCGTAAGGAGGGAATCTATTGTATTTGATGGTTTTATTATTAGATTCCTCCGTAGGAGGGAATCTATTGTAATTGATGGTTTTATTATTATTATTATTATTATTATTATTATTATTATTATTAGATTCCTCCGTGAGGAGGGAATCTATTGTAATTGATGGTTTTATTATTATTAGATTCCTCCGTAAGGAGGGAATCTATTGTATTTGATGGTTTTATTATTATTATTAGATTCCTCCAGTAGGAGGGAATCTATTGTAATTGATGGTTTTATTATTATTATTAGATTCCTCCGTAGGAGGGAATCTATTGTAATTGATGGTTTTATTATTATTAGATTCCTCCGTAGGAGGGAATCTATTGTAATTGATGGTTATATGATTATTATTATTATTAGATTCCTCCGTAAGGAGGGAATCTATTGTAATTGATGGTTTTGATTATTATTATTATTATTATTAGATTCCTCCGTAGGAGGGAATCTATTGTAATTGATGGTTTTATTATGTTATTATTAGATTCCTCCGTAGGAGGGAATCTATTGTAATTGATGGTTTTATTATTATTATTATTATTATTATTATTATTATTATTATTATTATTCTTCTTCTCCTTGAGCCCCAATAGCTCAAAAAGTCACTGGTCAAAAATTTTCTAAATTGGCACATTGATACTCCATGCCAACGGGTACCCCCAAACCAAGAATGGCCCACATTCGCCCATAGGTGGCGTTACAGGCCACGCCCAAAAAACAAAATTCAAAGTGATACAATTTCCACGCCATTTGTCCAAATCTTCTGAAATTTGGTGTACATGCCTCATTCCTCATGGGGAACAAAAAGCCTCAAGAACCCATAACTTCCGCCATGATGGATTTTTCCGTGACGCTGAAAATTTGCTAAAACCTACAAAACTCTTCTTCTCCTGAACCGTGAGCTCCAATTGACTTGAAATTTGGTACACATGTGTAGAATGGACATCCTTGAAAACGCTACTTAGGAAAAATGAATACGATACAAAATGGCTGAAAGGGGCGTGTTTATGTAAATGTCCAAATTTTAACAATATATACGTGTCAATAAATCAAATGTAATTTTGACTGATGGTTTTTCAAACCTAACATGCTTAAAGATGACATCACTCTGAAGTACTGTGCAAAGAATGGCCATGCCAAAATTCCCATTTTCTGGTCAAAAATGTTCTAATTTGGTAAATTAATAGTACAGGCCAACAGGAATCCACAAACCAAGAATGACCGACATACGCCACTAGGGGCACTACAGGACAAGCTAAAATTCCCATTTTCTGGTCAAAAATGTTCTAATTCGGTACAAGAATAGTACAGGCCAACAGGAATCCACAAACCAAGAATGACCGACATACGCCACTAGGGGGCACTACAGGACAAGCCAAAATTCCCATTTTCTGGTCAAAAATGTTCTAATTTGGTACTTTGATACTACAGGCCAACAGGAACCCTCAAACCAAGAATGGCCAACATTCGCCCCTAGGGGCTTACAGGCCACTGCCAAAATTCCCATTTTCTGGTCTAAAATGTTCTAATTTGGTACATTGATACTACAGGCCAACAGGAACCCACAAACCAAGAATGGCCAACATTCGCCATTAGGGGGCACTACAGGCAATTCCAAAATTCCCATTTTCTGGTCAAACATGTTCTAATTTGGTACATTGATACTACAGGCCAACAGGAACCCATCAAACCAAGAATGGCCAACATTCAGCCTCTAGGGGCTTACAGGCCAATCCAAAATTCCCATTTTCTGGTCAAATATTTTCTAATTTTGTACATTGATACTACAGGCCAACAGGAACCCACAAACCAAGAATGGCCCACATTCACCTATAGGTGGTGCTACAGGCCACTTCCAAAAAATATTTTCAAAGTGATACCATTTCCACGCCATTTGTCCAATTCTTCTGAAACTTGGTGTACATGCCTCATTTCTCATTGGGAACAAAAAGCCTCAAGGATCCATAAGGTCCATGATGGATTTTCCTGTACATTGAAAATGTTTCGCTTAGGATTCAGACAGAAATACATGTTTTTTGAATTCATCCATTGGGAGGGTTTAACCCCAACCATCTACTGATCAATTTTAAATGATTTGCCATTTTGAGGAGGAATCTGCATTGCTGCTTGCAGCTATATTTATTATTATTATTATTATTATTCTTCTCCTTGAGCCCAAATAGCTCAAAAAGTCACTGGTCAAAAGTTTTCTAAATTGGCACATTGATACTCCATGCCAACGGGTACCCCCAAACCAAGAATGGTCAACATTCGCCCATAGGTGGCGCTTACAGGCCACGCCCAAAAAACAAATATTCAAAGTGATACCATTTCCACCCATTTGTCCAAATCTTCTGAAACTTGGTGTACATGCCTCATTTCTCATGGGGAACAAAAAGCCTCAAGAACCCATAACTTCCGCCATGATGGATTTTTCCTAGACGCTGAAAATTTGCTGAAAACCTACAAAACTCTTTCTTCTCCTGAACCGTGAGCTCCAATTGACTTGAAATTTGGTACACATGTGTAGAATTGAAGTCTTTGAAAACGCTACTTAGGAAAAAATGAATACGATACAAAATGGCTGAAAGGGGCGTGTTTATGTAAATGTCCAAATTTTAACAATATATACGCGTCAATAAATCAAATGTAATTTTGACTGATGGTTTTTCAAACCTAACATGCTTCAAGATGACATCACTCTGAAGTACTGCGCAAAGAATGGCTAACATTCGCCTCTAGGGGGCTTACAGGCCATGCCTAAATTCCCATTTTCTGGTCTAAAATGTTCTAATTTGGTACAATGGTACTACAGGCCAACAGGAACCCACAAACCAAGAATGGCCGACATTCGCCACTAGGGGGCTTAAAGGCCACGCCTAAAATTCCCGCTTTCTGGTCAAAAATGTTCTAATTTGGTACATTGATACTACAGGCCAACAGGAACCCACTAAACCAAGAATGGCCAACATTCACCCCTAGGGGCGCTTACAGGCCATGCCGAAATTCCCATTTTCTGGTCTAAAATGTTCTAATTTGGTACAATGGTACTACAGGCCAACAGGAACCCACAAACCAAGAATGGCCAACATTCGCCATTAGGGGGCTTACAGGTAATTCCTAAAAGTCCCATTTTCTGGTCAAACATTTTCTAATTTGGTACATTGATTCTACAGGCCAAAAGGAACCCATCAAACCAAGAATGGCTCACATTCGCCTCTAGGGGCGCTTACAGGCCACTCCAAAATTCCCATTTTCTGGTCAAATATTTTCTAATTTTGTACATTGATACTACAGGCCAACAGGAACCCACAAACCAAGAATGGCCCACATTCGACCATAGGTGGTGCTACAGGCCACTCTCCAAAAAAAATATTTTCAAAGTGATACCATTTCCACGCCATTTGTCCAATTCTTCTGAAACTTGGTGTACATGCCTCATTTCTCATTGGGAACAAAAAGCCTCAAGGATCCATAAGGTCCGGTATGGATTTTCCTGTACATTGAAAATGTTTCGCTTAGGATTCAGACAAAGACATGTTTTTTGAATTCCTTAATTGGGAGGGTTTATCCCCAACCATCTACTGATCAATTTTAAATGATTTGCCATTTTGAGGAGGAATCTGCGATTGCTGCTTGCAGCTATATTTATTATTATTATTATTATTATTATTCTCCTTGAGCCCCAATAGCTCAAAAAGTCACTGGTCAAAATTTTCTAAATTGGCACATTGATACTCCATGCCAACGGGTACCCCTAAACCAAGAATGGCCCACATTCGCCCATAGGTGGCGTTACAGGCCACGCTCAAAAAACAAAATTCAAAGTGATACAATTTCCACGCCATTTGTCCAAATCTTCTGAAATTTGGTGTACATGCCTCATTCCTCATGGGGAACAAAAAGCCTCAAGAACCCATAACTTCCGCCATGATGGATTTTCCTGCGACGCTGAAAATTTGCATAAAACCTACAAAACTCTTTCTTCTCCTGAACCGTGAGCTCCAATTGACTTGAAATTTGGTACACATGTGTAGAATGGACATCCTTGAAAACGCTACTTAGGAAAAATGAATACGATACAAAATGGCTGAAAGGGGCGTGTTTATGTAAATGTCCAAATTTTAACAATATATACGTGTCAATAAATCAAATGTAATTTTGACTGATGGTTTTTCAAACCTAACATGCTTCAAGATGACATCACTCTGAAGTACTGTGCAAAGAATGGCTAACATTCGCCTTAGGGGCTTACAGGCCATGCGAAATTCCCATTTTCTGGTCTAAAATGTTCTAATTTGGTACATTGATACTACAGGCCAACAGGAACCCACAAACCAAGAATGGCCCACATTCGCCACTTAGGGGCGCTTAAAGGCCACGCCAAAATTCCCATTTTCTGGTCAAAAATGTTCTAATTTGGTACATTGATACTACAGGCCAACAGGAACCCACAAACCAAGAATGGCCAACATTCGCCCCTAGGGGCACTTACAGGCCACGCCAAAATTCCCATTTTCTGGTCAAAAATTTTCTAATTTGGTACATTGATACTACAGGCCAACAGGAACCCACAAACCAAGAATGGCCAACATTCGCCATTAGGGGCGCTTACAGGCTACATCCCAAAATATTCTCAAAGTGATAATTCTGGTCATTTAACAATTCTTCTGAATTTGTGTACATGCCTGATTCTCATTGGGAACAAGAAGCCTCAAGATCCATAATCTGGATGGATTTTCTGTACACTGATAATGCCATTAGGATCCACAGAAATATGGCTCATTCACCATTAGAGGCTTAACCCCATTTTACTGGTCAAAAATGTTCTAATTTGGTACATTGATTACAGGTCAACAGGAATCCTCAAACCAAGAATGGCTAACATTCACCCTTAGGGCCTACAGGTAATCCAAAGTCCCATTTTCTGGTCAAATATTTTCTAATTATGTACATTGATACTACAGGCCAACAGGAACCCACAAACCAAGAATGACCCATATTTGCCCATAGGAGGCGCTACAGGCCACGTCCAAAAAAATATTTTCAAAGTGATACCATTTCCACGCCATTTATCCAATTCTTTTGAATCTTGGTGTACATGCCTCATTTCTCATTGGGAACAAAAAGCCTCAAGGATCCATAAGGTCATGATGGATTTTCCTGTAGACTGAAAATGTTTCGCTTAGGATTCAGACAGAAATACATGTTTTTTGAATTCATCCATTGAGAGGGTTTAACCCCAACCATCTACTGATCAATTTGAAATGATTTGCCATTTTGAGGAGGAATCTGCGATTGCTGCTTGCAGCTATATTTATTATTATTATTATTATTATTCTTCTCCTTGAGCCCCAATAGCTCAAAAAGTCACTGGTCAAAATTTTCTAAATTGGCACATTGATACTCCATGCCAACGGGTACCCCTAAACCAAGAATGGCCCACATTCGCCCATAGGTGGCGCTTACAGGCCACGCTCAAAAAACAAATATTCAAAGTGATACCATTTCCACTTCATTTGTCCAAATCTTCTGAAATTTGGTGTACATGCCTCATTCCTCATGGGGAACAAAAAAGCCTCAAGAACCCATAACTTCCGCCATGATGGATTTTTCCGTGACGCTGAAAATTTGCATAAAACCTACAAAACTCTTTCTTCTCCTGAACCGTGAGCTCCAATTGACTTGAAATTTGGTACACATGTGTAGAATGGACAGTCCTTGAAAACGCTACTTAGGAAAAATGAATACTGATACAAAATGGCTGAAAGGGGCGTGTTTATGTAAATGTCCAAATTTTAACAATATATACGCTGTCAATAAATCAAATGTAATTTTGACTGATGGTTTTTCAAACCTAACATGCTTCAAGATGACATCACTCTGAAGTATCATGCAAAGAATGGCTAACATTCGCCTTAGGGGGCTTACAGGCCATGCCGAAATTCCCATTTTCTGGTCTAAAATGTTCTAATTTGGTACAATGGTACTACAGGCCAACAGGAACCCACAAACCAAGAATGGCCGACATTCTGCCACTAGGGGGCTTAAAGGCCACGCCAAAATTCCCGCTTTCTGGTCAAAAATGTTCTAATTTGGTACATTGATACTACAGGCCAACAGGAACCCACTAAACCAAGAATGGCCAACATTCACCCCTAGGGGGCTTACAGGCCATGCCGAAATTCCCATTTTCTGGTCTAAAATGTTCTAATTTGGTACAATGGTACTACAGGCCAACAGGAACCCACAAACCAAGAATGGCCAACATTCGCCATTAGGGGCGCTTACAGGTAATTCCCAAAAGTCCCATTTTCTGGTCAAACATTTTCTAATTTGGTACATTGATTCTACAGGCCAAAAGGAACCCATAAAACCAAGAATGGCTCACATTCGCCTCTAGGGGGCTTACAGGCCACTCCAAAATTCCCATTTTCTGGTCAAATATTTTCTAATTTTGTACATTGATACTACAGGCCAACAGGAACCCACAAACCAAGAATGGCCCACATTCGACCATAGGTGGTGCTACAGGCCACGTTCCAAAAAAAATATTTTCAAAGTGATACCATTTCCACGCCATTTGTCCAATTCTTCTGAAACTTGGTGTACATGCCTCATTTCTCATTGGGAACAAAAAGCCTCAAGGATCCATAAGGTCCGGTATGGATTTTCCTGTACATTGAAAATGTTTCGCTTAGGATTCAGACAAAGACATGTTTTTTGAATTCTTAATTGGGAGGGTTTATCCCCAACCATCTACTGATCAATTTTAAATGATTTGCCATTTTGAGGAGGAATCTGCGATTGCTGCTTGCAGCTATATTTATTATTATTATTATTATTATTATTCTCCTTGAGCCCCAATAGCTCAAAAAAGTCACTGGTCAAAATTTTCTAAATTGGCACATTGATACTCCATGCCAACGGGTACCCCTAAACCAAGAATGGCCAATATTCGCCCATAGGTGGCGCTTACAGGCCACGCCTAAAAAACAAAATTCAAAGTGATACAATTTCCACGCCATTTGTCCAAATCTTCTGAAACTTGGTGTACATGCCTCATTCCTCATGGGGAACAAAAAGCCTCAAGAACCCATAACTTCCTGCCATGATGGATTTTCCCAGACGCTGAAAATTTTGCTAAAACCTACAAAACTCTTTCTTCTCCTGAACTGTAGCTCCAATTGACTTGAAATTTGGTACACATGTGTAGAATGGACAGTCCTTGAAAACGCTACTTAGGAAAAAATGAATACTATACAAAATGGCTGAAAGGGGCGTGTTTATGTAAATGTACACACAAAAGATGATCAAAAATTTTAAAAATCCCATTGATTTACAATGGCTGAGCAAAAGTGCTCCTCTACTGGACAAATATGGTCCACATGTAAAATCCTATCTACTTACATTGGCTGAGCAAAGAGGCTCCTCTACTGGAGTAACTCTGTCTACTACATGCAGCTCTTCTGTAGCAATCTCTAATGAAGCATTTCGGTCTCCTAGTGGGTGGAGCTCCAGACTTAGACTACAGAAGACATTTTAGTGCCTGCACGGAGGTATGTCAAATCAATTGTGTGTCTTAATGCTTTCCAGTTTGAACATATCTGCTGATTTTACACTATTCAACTCTAACAAAGGCAAAACAACTCAAATAAATGTTTCGAAAGCAGTTTGTGTGACATAGCGAAGCGAGCCTGCCAAGCTGCCTAACGCTCGTGACGCCGATGAGAGTTCGCTTCCTTCTTATGCTTCAACGGACAATTTCATACACCAAAATACATGATATATTGGGGTGTCTGCTATATCTCAAGTGAACAAACAGTTGATAAAGAAATCGGTATCAATATATTGAATTATGAATTATTGAAGGGTCCAGTGATGCCGCTGTGATGTCCTGTTAGATTTTTCTCTATCGAGACAGCTGCTAACGATCAAAACTTCCGAGTATGATGTTGTTTAATTGTCTCTGACAACACGCTAATCCTCGAGGCGCAGATCATTTTTGCTCGTGATCTTCACTGAAGGTTTGTTGGTTGTGTACACTGGTTGCCTGCTTGAACATTCAGCCGATTTTACACTATTCAACTCAACAAAGGCAAAACAACTCAAATAAATGTTTTCGAAAGCAGTTTGTGTGACATTAGCGATGAAGCCGCCGCTGACTAACGCCAGACGCCGACTGAGAGTTCGCCGTCACAGCCTACGCGCTTGAACGGACAACTTCATACACCAAAATACATGATATATTGGGGTGTCTGTTATGTATCAAGCGAACAAACAGCTGATAAAGAAATTGGGTATCAATATATTTAATTATGAATTATTGTGAACAACACGGATGCCGCTGTGGTGTCCTGTTAAGATTTTTCTCTAAACAGCCAAGCTAATAGCTTAAACAAAATACTCGCGCTTATTTTTGCACATACAGATACATTTAATACATCGCCACAAACTATGAAAGCTGTACTTTTATTTGTTGTAAAATAAAGAAAATAAACTGCAGCTCTTTGTCTGCTTAATATCTTTCTGAAACACGCCACAAAAACTTACACAAACATGAAACATATGTCTAAAGAAAGTAGGGATGGGCTGATCAATCCTAACGATCAAAACTTCCGAGAATGATGTTGTTTAATTGTCTCTGATAACACGCAAACCGCGAGGCTGAGATCATTTTTGCTCGTGATCATCATGAAGGTTTGTCGGTTGTATACAATGTTTGCCTGTTTGAACATTCTGCCGATTTTACACTATTCAACTCAACAAATGTCAAAACAACTCAAATACATGTTTATGAAGCTGTTTGTGTGATACAGCTGAGCCGCTGCCGGCCTAACTCACGACTGATGTCTTTCGCTGCTGCTTATGCCTGAACGGATAATTTCATACAACAGAGTGTCAAAATACATGATATATTGAGGAGTCTGTTATGTCTCAAGTGAACAAACAGTTGAGAAAGAAATCTGGAATAATTATATTTTATTCTGGCATTATTCCAGATGACGCCCTGCTATATTTTTCTCTCAAACAGCGGAAACAACTTAAACAAAATACTAGCGCCATTTTTGCCCATACAGAAACATGCAAGACATCATTACTTAACTATGAAATGTGTACTTTTATTTGTGTACACTTACAATAACAACAAAACCTTTGTGCTTTTGTAAAATAAATAAACAGGGTGCTCAGTCTCTGTCTTCGCGATTATTTTTCTGAAACACGCCACAAAATTCAAGTGAACAAAATCAACCATTCACTGTAGTCTGTATTTTATCATCTCACAATGAATACAAATGCAACAAGCATGGCACAAAAACGAAAATAATGATACTTCTAGTTCTCAAAAGATTAAACTGAACTGTGCCTTAAGTATCGTATCATGCTATAAAAGCCTCTTAAAGAGACAGTAAATAATTTAGCCTTCGCCCTGAACATAGACATTCCTAAGTAATTGAGAAGTACAAATGGTATTATTTTTAAGTTTTTTTATTTCTCTCTTACCTTGTAAAATGCCACGCTTTTGAATGGCATGTAAACACAATCACTCCATTTTTTTCACTGGATCTGTTGCTATTTTAATGATTTAAAATCAAAGCACTGACCATTTAAAGTGTGAGCTTGTAGGCTACATTTTGAAATAGTTATAAACAGTCACAGCTATACAGTGTTATTATGTGCCTAGATAGTCTTTCAAATAAAATTGCTTGTGATATGCTTATGTAAATCACACAAAAAAACAGAAAAAATCTTAAGAGAGAAGTGAAAGTGAAAGTAGAGATTTTCAAAGTGATTTTTCATTCAAAGTGATACAATTTCCACGCCATTTGTCCAAATCTTCTGAAATTTGGTGTACATGCCTCATTCCTCATGGGGAACAAAAAAGCCTCAAGAACCCATAACTTCCGCCATGATGGATTTTCCCCAGACGCTGAAAAATTTGCTAAAACCTACAAAACTCTTTCTTCTCCTGAACCGTGAGCTCTAATTGACTTGAAATTTGGTACACATGTGTAGAATGGACATCCTTGAAAACGCTACTTAGGAAAAATGAATACGATACAAAATGGCTGAAAGGGGCGTGTTTATGTAAATGTCCAAATTTTAACAATATATACGCTGTCAATAAATCAAATGTAATTTTGACTGATGGTTTTTCAAACCTAACATGCTTCAAGATGACATCACTCTGAAGTACTGCATGCAAAGAATGGCTAACATTCGCCTCTAGGGGGCTTACAGGCCATGCCTAAATTCCCATTTTCTGGTCTAAAATGTTCTAATTTGGTACAATGGTACTACAGGCCAACAGGAACCCACAAACCAAGAATGGCCGACATTCGCCACTAGGGGGCTTAAAGGCCACGCCAAAATTCCCGCTTTCTGGTCAAAATGTTCTAATTTGGTACATTGATACTACAGGCCAACAGGAACCCACAAACCAAGAATGGCCAACATTCACCCCTAGGGGGCTTACAGGCCATGCCGAAATTCCCATTTTCTGGTCTAAAATGTTCTAATTTGGTACAATGGTACTACAGGCCAACAGGAACCCACAAACCAAGAATGGCCAACATTCGCCATTAGGGGGCTTACAGGTAATTCCCAAAAGTCCCATTTTCTGGTCAAACATTTTCTAATTTGGTACATTGATTCTACAGGCCAAAAGGAACCCACAAACCAAGAATGGCTCACATTCGCCCCTAGGGGGCTTACAGGCCACTCCAAAATTCCCATTTTCTGGTCAAATATTTTCTAATTTTGTACATTGATACTACAGGCCAACAGGAACCCACAAACCAAGAATGGCCCACATTCTGACCATAGGTGGTGCTACAGGCCACGTCCCAAAAAAATATTTTCAAAGTGATACCATTTCCACGCCATTTGTCCAATTCTTCTGAAACTTGGTGTACATGCCTCATTTCTCATTGGGAACAAAAAGCCTCAAGGATCCATAAGGTCCGTATGGATTTTCCTGTACATTGAAAATGTTTCGCTTAGGATTCAGACAAAGACATGTTTTTTGAATTCCTTAATTGGGAGGGTTTATCCCCAACCATCTACTGATCAATTTTAAATGATTTGCCATTTTGAGGAGGAATCATGCATTGCTGCTTGCAGCTATATTTATTATTATTATTATTATTATTATTATTATTATTATTCTCCTTGAGCCCCAATAGCTCAAAAAGTCACTGGTCAAAATTTTCTAAATTGGCACATTGATACTCCATGCCAACGGGTACCCCTAAACCAAGAATGGCCCACATTCGCCCATAGGTGGCGCTTACAGGCCACGCCCAAAAAACAAAATTCAAAGTGATACAATTTCCACGCCATTTGTCCAAATCTTCTGAAATTTGGTGTACATGCCTCATTCCTCATGGGGAACAAAAAGCCTCAAGAACCCATAACTTCCGCCATGATGGATTTTCCCAGACGCTGAAAATTTGCTAAAACCTACAAAACTCTTTCTTCTCCTGAACCGTGAGCTCCAATTGACTTGAAATTTGGTACACATGTGTAGAATGGACATCCTTGAAAACGCTATTTAGGAAAAAATGAATACTATACAAAATGGCTGAAAGGGGCGTGTTTATGTAAATGTCCAAATTTTAACAATATATACGCGTCAATAAATCAAATGTAATTTTGACTGATGGTTTTTCAAACCTAACATGCTTAAAGATGACATCACTCTGAAGTACTGTGCAAAGAATGGCCATGCTAAAATTCCCATTTTCTGGTCAAAAATGTTCTAATTTGGTAAATTAATAGTACAGGCCAACAGGAATCCACAAACCAAGAATGACCCACATACGCCACTAGGGGCACTACAGGACAAGCTAAAATTCCCATTTTCTGGTCAAAAATGTTCTAATTCGCACAAGAATAGTACAGGCCAACAGGAATCCACAAACCAAGAATGACCGACATTCGCCACTAGGGGCACTACAGGACAAGCCAAAATTCCCATTTTCTGGTCAAAAATTTTCTAATTTGGTACTTTGATACTACAGGCCAACAGGAACCCACATACCAAGTGTGGCTCCACATTCGCCTCTTAGGGGGCTTACAGGCTACTCCAAAATTTCGCTTTCTGGTCAAAAACGCTCTAATTTGGTACATTGATACTGCAGGTCAACAGGAACCTCAAACCAAGAATGGCTAACATTCGCCTTAGGGGCACTACAGGCCATGCTCAAATTCCCATTTTCTGGTCAAAAATGTTCTAATTTGGTACATTAATAGTACAGGCCAAAAGGAATCCACAAACCAAGAATGACCGACATTCACCACTAGGTGGCGCTTAGAGGCCGTCTAAATTCCCATTTTCTGGTCAAAAAGTTATAATTTGGTACATTGATACTACAGGCCAACAGGAACCCACAAACCAAGTATGGCCCACATTCGCCATTAGGGGGCTTACAGGCCACTCCCAAAATTTCGCTTTCTGGTCAAAAATTTTCTAATATGGTACATTGATACTACTGGCCAACAGGAACCCACAAACAAAGAATGGCTAACATTCGCCCTTAGGGGCACTAGAGGCCACTCTAAATTCCCATTTTATGGTCAAAAATGTTCTAATTTGGTACATTGATACTACAGGTCAACAGGAACCCTCAAACCAAGAATGGCTAACATTCACCCCTAGGGGCGCTTACAGGTAATTCCTAAAAGTCCCATTTTCTGGTCAAATATTTTCTAATTATGTACATTGATACTACAGGCCAACAGGAACCCACAAACCAAGAATGACCCACTATTTGCCCATAGGAGGCGCTTACAGGCCACGCCTCCAAAAAATATTTTCAAAGTGATACCATTTCCACGCCTATTTAACCAATTCTTTTGAATCTTGGTGTACATGCCTCATTTCTCATTGGGAACAAAACGCTTCAAGGATCCATAAGGTATGATGGATTTTCCTGTAGACTGAAAATGTTTCGCTTAGGATTCAGACAGAAATACATGTTTTTTGGATTCATCCATTGAGAGGGTTTAACCCCAACCCTCTACTGATCAATTTGAAATGATTTGCCATTTTGAGGAGGAATCACGATTGCTGCTTGCAGCTATATTTATTATTATTATTATTATTCTTCTCCTTGAGCCCAAATAGCTCAAAAAGTCACTGGTCAAAAGTTTTCTAAATTGGCACATTGATAGTCCATGCCAACGGGTACCCCCAAACCAAGAATGGTCAACATTCGCCCATAGGTGGCGCTACAGGCCACGCCCAAAAAAAATATTTTCAAAGTGATACCATTTCCACGCCATTTGTCCAAATCTCCTGAAACTTGGTGTACATGCCTCATTTCTCATGGGGAACAAAAAGCCTCAAGAACCCATAACTTCCGCCATGATGGATTTTTCCGTGACGCTGAAAATTTGCTAAAACCTACAAAACTCTTTCTTCTCCTGAACCGTGAGCTCCAATTGACTTGAAATTTGGTACACATGTGTAGAATTGAAGTCTTTGAAAACGCTACTTAGGAAAAATGAATACTATACAAAATGGCTGAAAGGGGCGTGTTTATGTAAATGTCCAAATTTTAACAATATATACGTGTCAATAAATCAAATGTAATTTTGACTGATGGTTTTTCAAACCTAACATGCTTCAAGATGACATCACTCTGAAGTACTGCAGCAAAGAATGGCTAACATTCACCTTAGGGGGCTTACAGGCCATGCCGAAATTCCCATTTTCTGGTCTAAAATGTTCTAATTTGGTACAATGGTACTACAGGCCAACAGGAACCCACAAACCAAGAATGGCCGACATTCGCCACTAGGGGGCTTAAAGGCCACGCCAAAATTCCCGCTTTCTGGTCAAAAATGTTCTAATTTGGTACATTGATACTACAGGCCAACAGGAACCCACAAACCAAGAATGGCCAACATTCACCCCTAGGGGGCTTACAGGCCATGCCTAAATTCCCATTTTCTGGTCTAAAATGTTCTAATTTGGTACAATGGTACTACAGGCCAACAGGAACCCACAAACCAAGAATGGCCAACATTCGCCATTAGGGGGCTTACAGGTAATTCCCAAAAGTCCCATTTTCTGGTCAAACATTTTCTAATTTGGTACATTGATTCTACAGGCCAAAAGGAACCCACTAAACCAAGAATGGCTCACATTCGCCTCTAGGGGGCTTACAGGCCACTCCAAAATTCCCATTTTCTGGTCAAATATTTTCTAATTTTGTACATTGATACTACAGGCCAACAGGAACCCACAAACCAAGAATGGCCCACATTCGACCATAGGTGGTGCTACAGGCCACGCTCCAAAAAAATATTTTCAAAGTGATACCATTTCCACGCCATTTGTCCAATTCTTCTGAAACTTGGTGTACATGCCTCATTTCTCATTGGGAACAAAAAGCCTCAAGGATCCATAAGGTCCGGTATGGATTTTCCTGTACATTGAAAATGTTTCGCTTAGGATTCAGACAAAGACATGTTTTTTGAATTCCTTAATTGGGAGGGTTTATCCCCAACCATCTACTGATCAATTTTAAATGATTTGCCATTTTGAGGAGGAATCTGCATTGCTGCTTGCAGCTATATTTATTATTATTATTATTATTATTATTCTCCTTGAGCCCCAATAGCTCAAAAAGTCACTGGTCAAAAATTTTCTAAATTGGCACATTGATACTCCATGCCAACGGGTACCCCTAAACCAAGAATGGCCCACATTCGCCCATAGGTGGCGCTTACAGGCCACGCCCAAAAAACAAAATTCAAAGTGATACAATTTCCACGCTCATTTGTCCAAATCTTCTGAAATTTGGTGTACATGCCTCATTCCTCATGGGGAACAAAAAGCCTCAAGAACCCATAACTTCCGCCATGATGGATTTTTCCCAGACGCTGAAAATTTGCATAAAACCTACAAAACTCTTTCTTCTCCTGAACCGTAGCTCCAATTGACTTGAAATTTGGTACACATGTGTAGAATGGACATCCTTGAAAACGCTATTTAGGAAAAATGAATACTGATACAAAATGGCTGAAAGGGGCGTGTTTATGTAAATGTCCAAATTTTAACAATATATACGTGTCAATAAATCAAATGTAATTTTGACTGATGGTTTTTCAAACCTAACATGCTTAAAGATGACATCACTCTGAAGTACTGTGCAAAGAATGGCCATGCTAAAATTCCCATTTTCTGGTCAAAAATGTTCTAATTTGGTAAATTAATAGTACAGGCCAACAGGAATCCACAAACCAAGAATGACCTACATACTCAATTAGGGGCACTACAGGACAAGCCAAAATTCCCATTTTCTGGTCAAAAATGTTCTAATTCGTACAAGAATAGTACAGGCCAACAGGAATCCACAAACCAAGAATGACCGACATTCGCCAACTAGGGGCACTACAGGACAAGCCAAAATTCCCATTTTCTGGTCAAAAATTTTCTAATTTGGTACTTTGATACTACAGGCCAACAGGAACCCACATACCAAGTGTGGCTCTACATTCGCCTCTTAGGGGGCTTACAGGCTACTCCAAAATTTCGCTTTCTGGTCAAAAACGCTCTAATTTGGTACATTGATACTGCAGGTCAACAGGAACCCTCAAACCAAGAATGGCTAACATTCGCCTCTAGGGGCACTACAGGCCATGCCGAAATTCCCATTTTCTGGTCAAAAATGTTCTAATTTGGTACATTAATAGTACAGGCCAAAAGGAATCCACAAACCAAGAATGACCGACATTCACCACTAGGTGGCGCTTAGAGGCCGTCTAAATTCCCATTTTCTGGTCAAAAAGTTATAATTTGGTACATTGATACTACAGGCCAACAGGAACCCACAAAACCAAGTATGGCCCACATTCGCCATTAGGGGGCTTACAGGCCACTCCCAAAATTTCGCTTTCTGGTCAAAAATTTTCTAATATGGTACATTGATACTACTGGCCAACAGGAACCCACAAACAAAGAATGGCTAACATTCGCCTCTAGGGGGCACTAGAGGCCACGTAAATTCCCATTTTATGGTCAAAAATGTTCTAATTTGGTACATTGATACTACAGGTCAACAGGAACCCTCAAACCAAGAATGGCCAACATTCACCCCTAGGGGCGCTTACAGGTAATTCCCAAAAGTCCCATTTTCTGGTCAAATATTTTCTAATTATGTACATTGATACTACAGGCCAACAGGAACCCACAAACCAAGAATGACCCATATTTGCCCATAGGAGGCGTTACAGGCCACGTTCCAAAAAAATATTTTCAAAGTGATACCATTTCCACGCCTATTTAACCAATTCTTTTGAATCTTGGTGTACATGCCTCATTTCTCATTGGGAACAAAAACGCTTCAAGGATCCATAAGGTATGATGGATTTTCCTGTAGACTGAAAATGTTTCGCTTAGGATTCAGACAGAAATACATGTTTTTTGATTCATCCATTGAGAGGGTTTAACCCCAACCCTCTACTGATCAATTTGAAATGATTTGCCATTTTGAGGAGGAATCATGCATTGCTGCTTGCAGCTATTATTATATTATTATTATTATTATTATTATTCTCCTTGAGCCCCAATAGCTCAAAAAGTCACTGGTCAAAATTTTCTAAATTGGCACATTGATACTCCATGCCAACGGGTACCCCCAAACCAAGAATGGCCCACATTCGCCCATAGGTGGCGCTTACAGGCCACGCCCAAAAAACAAAATTCAAAGTGATACAATTTCCACGCCATTTGTCCAAATCTTCTGAAATTTGGTGTACATGCCTCATTCCTCATGGGGAACAAAAAGCCTCAAGAACCCATAACTTCCGGCCATGATGGATTTTCCCGTGACGCTGAAAATTTGCTAAAAACCTACAAAACTCTTCTTCTCCTGAACCGTAGTCCAATTGACTTGAAATTTGGTACACATGTGTAGAATGGACATCCTTGAAAACGCTACTTAGGAAAAATGAATACGATACAAAATGGCTGAAAGGGGCGTGTTTATGTAAATGTCCAAATTTTAACAATATATACGTGTCAATAAATCAAATGTAATTTTGACTGATGGTTTTTCAAACCTAACATGCTTAAAGATGACATCACTCTGAAGTACTGTGCAAAGAATGGCCATGCTAAAATTCCCATTTTCTGGTCAAAAATGTTCTAATTTGGTAAATTAATAGTACAGGCCAACAGGAATCCACAAACCAAGAATGACCGACATACGCCAATTAGGGGGCACTACAGGACAAGCCAAAATTCCCATTTTCTGGTCAAAAATGTTCTAATTCGTACAAGAATAGTACAGGCCAACAGGAATCCACAAACCAAGAATGACCGACATTCGCCACTAGGGGCACTACAGGACAAGCCAAAATTCCCATTTTCTGGTCAAAAATTTTCTAATTTGGTACTTTGATACTACAGGCCAACAGGAACCCACATACCAAGTGTGGCTCCACATTCGCCCTTAGGGGGCTTACAGGCTACTCCAAAATTTCGCTTTCTGGTCAAAAACGCTCTAATTTGGTACATTGATACTGCAGGTCAACAGGAACCCTCAAACCAAGAATGGCTAACATTCGCCCTTAGGGGCACTACAGGCCATGCCGAAATTCCCATTTTCTGGTCAAAAATGTTCTAATTTGGTACATTAATAGTACAGGCCAAAAGGAATCCACAAACCAAGAATGACCGACATTCACCACTAGGTGGCGCTTAGAGGCCGTCTAAATTCCCATTTTCTGGTCAAAAAGTTATAATTTGGTACATTGATACTACAGGCCAACAGGAACCCACAAACCAAGTATGGCCCACATTCGCCATTAGGGGGCTTACAGGCCACTCCCAAAATTTCGCTTTCTGGTCAAAAATTTTCTAATATGGTACATTGATACTACTGGCCAACAGGAACCCACAAACAAAGAATGGCTAACATTCTGCCTTAGGGGGCACTAGAGGCCACTGAAATTCCCATTTTATGGTCAAAAATGTTCTAATTTGGTACATTGATACTACAGGTCAACAGGAACCCTCAAACCAAGAATGGCCAACATTCACCCCTAGGGGCTTACAGGTAATTCCCAAAAGTCCCATTTTCTGGTCAAATATTTTCTAATTATGTACA
Organism: Xyrauchen texanus; assembly: GCF_025860055.1. Taxonomy (NCBI): domain Eukaryota; kingdom Metazoa; phylum Chordata; class Actinopteri; order Cypriniformes; family Catostomidae; genus Xyrauchen; species Xyrauchen texanus. The sequence continues at coordinate 19,340 of NW_026266423.1, forward strand.
TTGATACTACAGGCCAACAGGAACCCACAAACCAAGAATGACCCACTATTTGCCCATAGGAGGCGCTTACAGGCCACGTCCCAAAAAATATTTTCAAAGTGATACCATTTCCACGCCTATTTAACCAATTCTTTTGAATCTTGGTGTACATGCCTCATTTCTCATTGGGAACAAAAACGCCTCAAGGATCCATAAGGTATGATGGATTTTCCTGTAGACTGAAAATGTTTCGCTTAGGATTCAGACAGAAATACATGTTTTTTGGATTCATCCATTGAGAGGGTTTAACCCCAACCCTCTACTGATCAATTTGAAATGATTTGCCATTTTGAGGAGGAATCCGCGATTGCTGCTTGCAGCTATATTTTCATCTCTGTTTCTACCTCTAGTAATCTGGGTTACATGATCCCTTTTAATCTCTCAAGTAAAGATTTTTAGCTGCAATTCTTCTGCAACAAGTGTCTTTCTTTGCCGTGACGTATTTATGTATTTATTTATTTGTGTGATGATTCTTTGTTATTATAATTGTTAATTGATTCCAACAAAGACAAGAATATATTTAACAGAATTATCCATATAGAATCAACTTATAACCCTTAATAATCCTGTATGCTACCCCCAAAAATAGTACAGAACAGGTGTGGCAGAGGTAAATACAGAAAGAACTGAGATCTGAAATCCTAAAATGTTGAGCCATATTTTCAAAAGATCTCAACACTCCACTCTCATATCGGTCAGCGAGCATATTAACCTCCCTCACAGTCACTCTGACCAGCAGAAACAGGATTTATTAATTTCATTTTGGGTTCAGCCATATGCTCGAGGCAACATTTAAATAAATGTCTGAATCAAACACTCTGGACACTTTTGTCCACACCATGTGCAAATGCGACGCTAAGTGCAACATGTGTTGTGCAACACACATACAAGGTCTAAACATGCGACAAACTGATAATCAGTAGGCTACAGAATATCTCATTGTTACTATATATCCAAAAGAGAACTGTTTTGATCAGCTCCCAAAAGTTAGAAGTTAAGTGCACTGAAATACCATTCTAATTACTAGTAAAAGTAATACCTTTACAAGAAGCCTATTGCCTATTTCATGAAATATTGATTTGGTTTATTTTTAGATTTCATAAGACCTGGAGGTAAGACTCAACCCTCTCATATACTGTGTAAACAGAAACCAATTTTCCATTATAGTCTATGGTAGTCAGTGTCAAATCAACACAATTACTTGAAGATATGTGAAACCTGAGCAATCTTTAATGTGATTAAGGAGCATACTATGAAAAACCATACTACCACAGAAGAACTACATAGCGGTAACACACAAGAATCCGATAACCTGTTAAATGTCAGAACAAGCTGGGTATCATCAACACTACAGTATCCTACAAATGAGTCACATATACACACATGCACAAACACAGATACACTACTTCCAGACATTGTATTTACATTATATAGCACTATATTTCTAGACCTGTCCAAATCTGACATAATTATGTTATGTATGAGTATGTGTAAAAGGTGTATATTGTATTGTATATGTATTATGCTTTAAGTGCACTGAAAACTGAAATAGTAAATCACCCATCCCTACAGGCAAGTAGCCGGTAATTCAATGTATGAAGACGTGACATGAGCTATGAAAGAACAAAACACGTTAATTAATGAAGGTTGTAAAATCAACAAGCTGTTCCTACAGTGAAAATAGGAGTTGACTTGTATTGCAACCGTAAATATATTTTTTCACAATATCAGAAAAATTATCTGACCCCCCCAAAATTGATATTTCTGTCCCTTTGGGGGGTACTGGGTCTTCATTGGGGGGTATAGTACCCCCCAGTACCCCATGTAATTCGAACTATGGATGGCACCCACATTCCTATTAAAGCTCCATCTATCAATGAGGGAGACTATGTTAATAGGAAGTCTGTGCATAGCATCAATGTGCAGGTAATAGCTAGATTTTGGCTCCTTAATATTGGTGTTACAAATAATCCACAGGTAATATGTGATGCAACCCACCTCATCACTAATGTTGAGGCAAAATGGCCTGGGTCTGTACATGATGCCAGAATATTTAGAGTCATCTCTGTGCAACACATTTCAACAGGGTACGTTTTGTTAGACAAATGCTTGTAGTCTATTACATTTACAAAACACCTCAAACATTACAGGACACTTCTATGGTTACTTGCTGGGGGACAGAGGATACCCTTGCCTCCCCTATATGATGACACCCTACCCCGAACTGGAGCCCGGACCACAGACACGCTTCAACCCGTCTCACAGCAGAACACGGGCCAAGGTGGAGATGACAATAGGCGTTCTGAAGGCGAGGTTTCAGTGTCTGCGTGGGCTCAGAGTCACTCCAAATAGGGCATGTGACATCACAGTTGCTTGTGTGGTACTTCACAACATTGCCACAATAAGAGGAGAGAGGCGTCCCCCCTGTCCTGATGACCTAGAACAACACCCATTGAATCTAGCAGACCACAGAGATGGCAGAATGCTTAGAGACACGATTTGTCAAAATCACTTCATTTAATCTGTTCCATTTCTTCACATCCTGAAATAAGAGACATGACAGATTTGTATTTATTGCTTTATACACACAAAGAAATAACAGATTCATGGTCACATATGATTCTTCTCACCTTAAGGCTGATGCTCCAGTAGTTCTATTTCAAGTTTGGCCTTTTTAATGCCACATAGTAACATTAGGGGAGAAGTTCTTACACTGCTAAGATTATGTGTAGAGGTAGATGGACCCTCGTCTGCATGTACATCCCCAGCTAGATTCTGTCACAGGACAAATGACACATTTTTCACTCCATCTAAAAAGCTATGCATTGTGCAGTATATGAATCATACCTCGGTGGGTCTCCCAGCACTTTCTAATTCAGTCACAGCAGATGTGGTCTCTTCATCATCATTCTAGAGTGGAAATATGCAAGGTTACTTTGTCTGGCAGACACAGTGAAAGATCTAAAAGCAACTGGTTCTTAAAATGCACCACTAACAATTGTGACAGACTGTGTGGTTTCAGGAGGATCCAATAATACAATGCGTCCATCAGCAACTGCAAGAGAAAAAAGATACTCAATGTGTAAATTACTAAAGTATGACAGACACTGAATAAAGGCATTAGGAACATGCAAGAATAAAAAACAGATTACTGTATACAGCATATGCTGTAAAATAGAATATGTATGCATAATGCACAAGTGAAACAATGACTGCATTTGGGAAGCATTTAGCCTTCTTCCTAATGACAAGAGTTAATGATCGTTTTGTCCAAACGTATGACTAAATAATCAGAAGTACTAATATGGTATACCTACATTGTACCAAGTCACTTGAGTTGTTGTGGGAGGTAGCAAAGTCTGACGAAGTGCCCTCTGGAATACCATCGACCACAGGGCTGACCTTTATTAAGTGAAAGAGCCAACTCCTCAGATGGGGTGAGAGGAGGTGGAGGTGGACCCCGCCAGTTAGACGGGCCTCAGCCTTCTTTCTATTAGCTATATAGGAAGAATACTGTAAAAGTAACTGAAGACATTGATCTTACAACAGTTAAAATAAAATGATACCTTTTGGAGAATGTTTTTGTTTCATTTTGACTTGGGAAAGAGTTATTTTGGCTCCAGAAGGATTACACCTTATAAAACAAGAGAACTAAATATTTCTTGTCAATATACATTGCACTGTATTCTTAAGAAACTGATGTGGAGAAAAGTAAATGCTTGTCGAGTCATGCCACATGCTCAAAAAGACAATTGTTCAACATTGCAAATTAACAAAAGAAAGGCAAGCATATTTAAAATGTAAAAAAAAAAAAAAAAAGTACGCATTTACTCGGTCAGATATTTTTTGCCAGGCCAATTGTCGTTCCCTCCCATATGCAGCTGTATTGCTTTTTAGATTCCTCCGTAGGAGGGAATCTATTGTAATTGATGGTTTTATTATTATTATTATTAGATTCCTCCGTAGGAGGGAATCTATTGTAATTGATGGTTTTATTATTATTATTATTATTATTATTATTATTATTATTCTCCTTGAGCCCCAATAGCTCAAAAAGTCACTGGTCAAAAATTTTCTAAATTGGCACATTGATACTCCATGCCAACGGGTACCCCTAAACCAAGAATGGCCCACATTCGCCCATAGGTGGCGCTACAGGCCACGCCCAAAAAACAAAATTCAAAGTGATACAATTTCCACGCCATTTGTCCAAATCTTCTGAAATTTGGTGTACATGCCTCATTCCTCATGGGGAACAAAAAGCCTCAAGAACCCATAACTTCCGCCATGATGGATTTTCCCAGACGCTGAAAATTTGCTAAAACCTACAAAACTCTTCTTCTCCTGAACCGTAGCTCCAATTGACTTGAAATTTGGTACACATGTGTAGAATGGACATCCTTGAAAACGCTACTTAGGAAAAATGAATACGATACAAAATGGCTGAAAGGGGCGTGTTTATGTAAATGTCCAAATTTTAACAATATATACGTGTCAATAAATCAAATGTAATTTTGACTGATGGTTTTTCAAACCTAACATGCTTAAAGATGACATCACTCTGAAGTACTGTGCAAAGAATGGCCATGCCAAAATTCCCATTTTCTGGTCAAAAATGTTCTAATTTGGTAAATTAATAGTACAGGCCAACAGGAATCCACAAACCAAGAATGACCGACATACGCCACTAGGGGCACTACAGGACAAGCCAAAATTCCCATTTTCTGGTCAAAAATGTTCTAATTCGGTACAAGAATAGTACAGGCCAACAGGAATCCACAAACCAAGAATGACCGACATCTCGCCACTAGGGGCACTACAGGACAAGCCAAAATTCCCATTTTCTGGTCAAAAATTTTCTAATTTGGTACTTTGATACTACAGGCCAACAGGAACCCACATACCAAGTGTGGCCCACATTCGCCTCTTAGGGGCGCTTACAGGCTACTCCAAAATTTCGCTTTCTGGTCAAAAACGCTCTAATTTGGTACATTGATACTGCAGGTCAACAGGAACCCTCAAACCAAGAATGGCTAACATTCGCCCTTAGGGGCACTACAGGCCATGCCGAAATTCCCATTTTCTGGTCAAAAATGTTCTAATTTGGTACATTAATAGTACAGGCCAAAAGGAATCCACAAACCAAGAATGACCGACATTCACCACTAGGTGGCGCTTAGAGGCCAAGCCGAAATTCCCATTTTCTGGTCAAAAAGTTATAATTTGGTACATTGATACTACAGGCCAACAGGAACCCACAAACCAAGTATGGCCCACATTCGCCATTAGGGGGCTTACAGGCCACTCCCAAAATTTCGCTTTCTGGTCAAAAATTTTCTAATATGGTACATTGATACTACTGGCCAACAGGAACCCACAAACAAAGAATGGCTAACATTCGCCTTAGGGGCACTAGAGGCCACTTAAATTCCCATTTTATGGTCAAAAATGTTCTAATTTGGTACATTGATACTACAGGTCAACAGGAACCCTCAAACCAAGAATGGCCAACATTCACCCCTAGGGGCGCTACAGGTAATTCCCAAAAGTCCCATTTTCTGGTCAAATATTTTCTAATTATGTACATTGATACTACAGGCCAACAGGAACCCACAAACCAAGAATGACCCACATTTGCCCATAGGAGGCGCTTACAGGCCACGTTCCCAAAAAATATTTTCAAAGTGATACCATTTCAACGCCTATTTAACCAATTCTTTTGAATCTTGGTGTACATGCCTCATTTCTCATTGGGAACAAAAACGCTTCAAGGATCCATAAGGTATGATGGATTTTCCTGTAGACTGAAAATGTTTCGCTTAGGATTCAGACAGAAATACATGTTTTTGGATTCATCCATTGAGAGGGTTTAACCCCAACCCTCTACTGATCAATTTGAAATGATTTGCCATTTTGAGGAGGAATCTGCATTGCTGCTTGCAGCTATATTTATTATTATTATTCTTCTCCTTGAGCCCCAATAGCTCAAAAAGTCACTGGTCAAAATTTTCTAAATTGGCACATTGATACTCCATGCCAACGGGTACCCCTAAACCAAGAATGGCCCACATTCGCCCATAGGTGGCGCTACAGGCCACGCCCAAAAAACAAAATTCAAAGTGATACAATTTCCACGCCATTTGTCCAAATCTTCTGAAATTTGGTGTACATGCCTCATTCCTCATGGGGAACAAAAAGCCTCAAGAACCCATAACTTCCGCCATGATGGATTTTTCCCAGACGCTGAAAATTTGCTAAAACCTACAAAACTCTTTCTTCTCCTGAACCGTGAGCTCCAATTGACTTGAAATTTGGTACACATGTGTAGAATTGAAGTCTTTGAAAACGCTACTTAGGAAAAATGAATACGATACAAAATGGCTGAAAGGGGCGTGTTTATGTAAATGTCCAAATTTTAACAATATATACGTGTCAATAAATCAAATGTAATTTTGACTGATGGTTTTTCAAACCTAACATGCTTCAAGATGACATCACTCTGAAGTACTGCGCAAAGAATGGCTAACATTCGCCTCTAGGGGGCTTACAGGCCATGCCGAAATTCCCATTTTCTGGTCTAAAATGTTCTAATTTGGTACAATGGTACTACAGGCCAACAGGAACCCACAAACCAAGAATGGCCGACATTCGCCACTAGGGGGCTTAAAGGCCATGCCAAAATTCCCGCTTTCTGGTCAAAAATGTTCTAATTTGGTACATTGATACTACAGGCCAACAGGAACCCACAAACCAAGAATGGCCAACATTCACCCCTAGGGGCGCTTACAGGCCATGCCGAAATTCCCATTTTCTGGTCTAAAATGTTCTAATTTGGTACAATGGTACTACAGGCCAACAGGAACCCACAAACCAAGAATGGCCAACATTCAGCCATTAGGGGCGCTACAGGTAATTCCCAAAAGTCCCATTTTCTGGTCAAACATTTTCTAATTTGGTACATTGATTCTACAGGCCAAAAGGAACCCACAAACCAAGAATGGCTCACATTCGCCCCTAGGGGGCTTACAGGCCACTCCAAAATTCCCATTTTCTGGTCAAATATTTTCTAATTTTGTACATTGATACTACAGGCCAACAGGAACCCACAAACCAAGAATGGCCCACATTCGACCATAGGTGGTGCTACAGGCCACATCCCAAAAAAATATTTTCAAAGTGATACCATTTCCACGCCATTTGTCCAATTCTTCTGAAACTTGGTGTACATGCCTCATTTCTCATTGGGAACAAAAAAAGCCTCAAGGATCCATAAGGTCCGGTATGGATTTTCCTGTACATTGAAAATGTTTTGTTTAGGATTCAGACAAAGACATGTTTTTTTGAATTCCTTAATTGGGAGGGTTTATCCCCAACCATCTACTGATCAATTTTAAATGATTTGCCATTTTGAGGAGGAATCCGCATTGCTGCTTGCAGCTATATTTTTCATTATAATGGGCTTGAACTCCTCATAAGCCAACATTAAAACTTCTAACTCCGCTTCGGAGAAGTACGCGGCACGTAACCTTTCACCCTTAGTTTCCATGGTGACTCCTGAATTCGGCTGCTCCATTGAAAATGCCTTTATATGTTCAGCGCGCATGATTAACTTCGAGGTTATTAGCAGTAGGTTGATTAAACTAACTCGACACAGGTGTTTTGGAACCGACATACCAGAGTAAGCAGGTTTTGGGTTAATCAACCCATACTTCAGGGTTAATCTGATGGTAAATTAACCCAGCTTTCTGGAATACACCCCTGGTCCAATTAGGCGGACGCGTGGGACGAATCACAGCAACGGGCCAGAGCGGCCAATGAGATGTCCAAGTGTATATAAGCCAATGCTTTGACCGACCTCCACTTCACGAATGTCAATGTGTATTTCAACTACGATGGAGGTGATCATTTTCTAATCGTTATGAATAATAAAGATATCAATAATAAACTTGCACGTTTTTGCATGCATGATAAACTTATTTGTAATTGAAATCGGTGTGTTTGTGTGTGTGCACATATTTAGAATCATTAAATGTTGTATTATGTGTGCATGTTATTAAGCCTTCTAGTCTTGTGTGTGTGTTTAAGTGTTATTAAACATGTAATGTGTGTTTTAATGCGTCCACGTTGTTCAAATCCGCAGCATAATGATAATGAGACCCCTAACGTGAGTATACAGTCTTTTATCTAACACAGCACACTTTATTACATTTGCTTTTCAACATTCACTGTACACATTTAGTCAACACACAACTGTAGGAATATTATTAAAATAGTTTTATCACTGTTTTTGTTGTTTGTTTGCAACGTGCTCAGGCCAGTGATGGTAATGGGAGTATAGAGTCTTTATTCATTTCCATTTAATTTCCGTCATAAACATTTCCGCGCCAATTTGCATATTGAAAAACACTTTTTCGCACTCCTACGCCATATGTGTAATTCGACATTTTGTATGTATTGACAATAACAAAACCAAACAAAAAGGCCAAATGTAATAAACCTAGACAACAGGACATTTTTAGGATGCGCGAAAAATGTCGCCTATAGGGTGCACTAAAAAGAATAAAATGAATAACTCTGCAACTGTATGATCAATGAAGTTGAAAATTGTTGTGCATCTAGTAGGGGCCAATAGGCTAACATATCCTACAATGTCAATCGGACAAATTAAAAAATATGGCCGACAGCAGCCAATCAAATTTCAGCAGGTACATCAAATGTGAATGGCCGACTGTTATGAAACTTGAGATAATTGTAGACCGAGTTAGAATGAGGCAGTGTACCAAGTTTTATGAAAATTGTCTCCTCAAATTCCTTGTACAAAGACCTACAAAATGTATATCTTTGTTTTATGGCATTTTATAAAATGTTTCCGGTATTTACATTTTCTAAAAAAGCTACTTTTTGTAACTCCGCCAAGACCGTATAATCCATTCTCACAAAAATTAGTGTGTCTACTATGAACCCTCCTGACAAAAATGTATCAAAGTAATTTTGATTTGTCGAAGCGTTGCGAATATAGAAGCCAACGAATTGGTCAGGCGTCGTCCATTTTGTGTGTATTGACTATACCAAACAAAAAGGATTTTTTGCATACTTTTGAAAGTTCTTAAAAGGCTTGAACCATAATAATTGCTGCTAGCAGCTATATTCTTTATCTAACACAGCACACTTTATTACATTTGCTTTTCAACATTCACTGTACACATTTGGTCAATGCACAGCTGTATGAATATTATTAAAATAGTTTTACCTCTGTGTTTGTTTTTTGGGTTTGACATTCGTTTTATGTCCTAATCCGCAGGGACCAACTCGGGCCAGGGCTGGAAACGTGAGTATACAGTATTAGGGGTTCAAGCCCAAAGGGCTGAATCCCTATTGTAATTGTAAGGATTTTATTATTGTTGTGCCCTGAATCAATGTCCGTGCTAATTTGCATATTGAAAAAATAGTGATTCACACTTGAGTATACAAAGACCCTCCCCTGGACCTATCAATGAGGGATAGAGAATGAATGTGAGGAGACTTAATGATCAAAATCAAGTTTGAATTTAAAAGAAGTAATCTGACTACATTTTCTTTACATAAAGACTACTTAATTTTAGACCTACACTACCATTTAAAA
>NW_026266424.1:0-28939 GCF_025860055.1 Xyrauchen texanus
ACGGCAGTTTATATACGAGTATGCTTAAGTTGTTTTAAAGCTGAATATATTGTGTATATGAATAAGTATTGTAAGAATTATACATTAGATATATAATATTTATAATACATAAATAATTATATTACTACATATAGAATTGTAAACAATAAGCTTCATTTCACATTTACGTAACTGCTGCTAATAGTTAATAGTTCATTGACCCATTGTGCGGTGCGAGCTGGAAAACATCTGTCACCAGCCTGTCTCTGTACTATCTGAAAAGTCATAAATATGACATTAGTTACCATGAGATTAGTGAAAACAATGAACATGAGGTAACATAAAAAGGCAACAGAAACCCTAGCCTGAAATAAGTTGAGGCAAATAACGGTAAGCGAACACTAATCCTCAAATATTAGCTGATTTGATCTTTAAAAAAAAACAACAATCGCTGTAACAACATACTCACGCTACATACATATGTCGGTGTGTTACATAAATATATAAAATAAATGCATTTATTGACTACTAATTACCAGAAATCGCAGTTCTGTCACTCTACTCTAACAGTTTGAAATGCCCGCCAAAGCACTTCCTGGAATTATCTGAAGTCTATGTGAATCACGCGACGATCAAGCATTTAGAACTTCCGTTGTCGCAACTCTCTCTCTATATGGCTCTGGTCTCACTTAACACACCTTCCATAACTCAAAATGAGGGGAAAAAAAAACAACAACAACAAAAAACTGATAGAACCTTATAATCCCAAAGTGACGAATTAATGCAATGACTGGAAAGAAAAGTACTTACGCAGACATTGTTTTTTTCACCATGTCGATGTCATCAACTCCTCCAAGTCTTGTCAAATATGCTTGCTAAAAATAATAACAAAAATTGTCTGTAAGAATAATTATAAAAAACTGACATAGTAAATACAATTCATTGGTAGATGCTGTATTAGCGTTAATAAGCGCTTTCATTATATTACCAGTGTTGCCTCCTTTGTTCACTGTTACACTACTGCATATATTGCATTGGACACTGTAGTGTTGCTTTGTTTTGTAACATGAGCCCACACTATCGAAAATCACTCTTGCCGCATGAATATCACACTCACGTCATGCAAACGTCGGCCACATAATTCAGTGAAGGAAAATGACAAGCAGCAGCTTCTAACTCGTCATTAACCTTTTCAGTGGTGAGTTTAAAATATTCCAGCAGCCCCACCCTTTTTTTAGGCGACCGTTATTTGAGAATCAGACCTGCAAACTCAGAAGGCTGAAAAAGGTGACATTTCATATAAAAACATTGCTCACGTTGGCCTTCATGTATGAGTGTGTGTGTGCAAGTGAGTGAGCGCAAGTGAGTGAGCGAGGGACAGCGAGTGTGTGTGTGCGCGAGTGAGTGTTTGCGAGTGACGACACTGTGACTATTGTAACAGACACAAAAATCTTGTAATCTGAACCAGGCATTATTCATCGTGTCAGGCTGTCTGTTACGATGTGTTCATCGCGCGAGTTCATATCGCGATGACGATGAAAATTCGATGTATCGTTCAGCCCTAATGTATGGACTTCTCTAACTCTGGGGATACGCTGAATAAGCAAAAGTCACAAAAGTCGGCATGTTCCTTTAAGAATTGTGCTTGATTGCATTCATAAAACTCACTAAGGCTGCTCTTTCATTTTTATCTTGCAAACGAGACTCCAATTCTTGCAATTCGTTCACACTGTTGGCTGGCTTTAGAGTAAATGCATCCGTTGTTCTGATTGCGACTTTTACCAAATCTCTTATATCAATTAACATTTAAAGAACTTTCCTCTGCAATTCTAGGATGAAGGGGAGTGAGAACAGATGTTATTAGGGTTGGACAATAACTCATTTATGCATGTTAAATAGATGTGTGGGTTACATGACTTCAACCTTTAAATACCCATAAATACTTGAAGATAAATGTCAAATTTTCTATCACTCTCTGTCATTGCTTTGATATTCTTTAATACAGTGTTGAATAGTTTGTCTTTCACTGCCAAGATATGAAAGTGTGTAAATGTCTGTGAAAAGGTTCCCTTAGTGAAAAAAAAAATAAAAAAATGTAATGGATAGAACGATAGATAAACGGATTGCAGTTGGTCCGTGATCCATATGGATCAGGTTTCACGGATTGGCATGGCTGTTATCCATATGTCTGTACAGCCGCGGGTCAAAATGTCCATCTTGTATTTTCATACACACAGTCAAGCATGTCTGTTACGTAAAAAGTTAAGAAATCTGACATGCTTCATTCTTTTGGGTCCCTCAGGCATGTGATCAGCTAGATTTTGGGCTGATTAATCTTTCCCACAGTGGGAATGGGATTGTAAATATCGGTCGATTAAAATTTAATTACTTCTAGTTTTGTTAAAGTCTGTGTAAAGTAAATTGAGAATTTGTGAATTGTAAACACATAAATGTTAGAAATGCATTGTTAATGCAACATTAGTTTAATTAAACTATTATTTGCTCAGACAACTTGCAAAACAGTAAAACTAACATGAAAAAGAATCGTGATAATATTGTGAATCATATTTAAAAAATAAAATAAAATTAAAGCTGCGAGCAGCGATGACGGGCCCAAGCCGGTGGCACCGCCACCCCCGTGCCTTTAGGGTTGCTGTGCACGATGGGCAATAACGTAACCTCGCTTTGACTGTCGAGAAGATGTGTGCTGTAGAGCTCCAACGAACATTCGCAACGACAGCTCTCGACCTAGTTAGAAGCATTTCTTGTTTGCATGACATGTGGACTTAATAAATCCTTATCTTGAGCCAAATAAACAAGCTGACATTCAGTACAACCTGTGTCTTTTGTTTAGAACACATACAAATGTTATTTATGTACCGCTTTTTGTACGGTACATAAATAAATAAAGCAACCGCTTTTGAAGACTGCGATGTGCTTAACGCGTGCTCTACTATGTAAGAACAAGCCGATTATTGAATCTGGAAATGGGTGGGGCCTGTAACACCTTTAGGAACCAAACGTGCAACACTCATAAATACCGGTTGTAAATCACATTCCCTCACTCGTCTTTGAGATGGCTTCACGTGTTTGGATCGTCGGCAGTTCCATCATCCGCACACTGCATACTCGCTTCTGTGAGCAGCGCCTGGACGGAAACCTCGGTCTTCAGTGTGAGATCACCTGGGACGGCAGAGGAGGCAGACTCTGGGAGCAGCTGTTTCCAGCTCTGCGCTCTCTCAGGGCCAAAGCTACAGCTCCAGATATTCTCATTATTCACCTGGGAGGGAACAGTTTGTGTCGGGTGGGCGCAACCGCCTCGATTTTCTTCGGGAAATAAAGAGTGACCTGACCGAAGTCTTACAAAAGTTTCCCAGAACCAGGCTGGTGTTTTCTGGCATTTTACCCCGTCTAAATTGGAGAGGACAGACTGGCAGGACTGGCTATGGCATTGAACGAAGCCGCGGTGGATCAACGGCGCCATGTCTGGCTTCTTGGCAGAGAGGCAGATGCGCTGCATTCACCACAGAAACATCGGCTTGTTCCATCTGTGCAGAGACGGAGTCCACCTGAGACCAGAGGGAAACCAGCTTCTGCCGAGCAACCTCCGAGAAGCTCTGCAGGTGGAACTCAGAAGATGAAGCAACAAATGTCCTTTTAAGGGCAGCAACAGTGGCTCTTTTAAGAGCCACATTCACTCATTCAAATAAAAAGCATTTTCCAAGTGTGTGAAATTCGTTGTTCCTCACCTTACTTGATGTCAGGTTTCAGATGACTTGTTTTTAAATAAAAATGTCGATTCCTCTTATCCATTCCTTTGTAAGCATTTCAATATAACTTCCAAACCATTTAAGAATCGTGGCGCTGTTTTCTGTGCTGACCACAATCCAAAAGCGTGCCATAAAGCAGCGGTGCTCAAACTTTTTGTTTTGGTTTATTTATATAAAGACACAGAGAATATTACTTGCCTTACCTGATTAGAATTATAAAAAAAATAACTAGGGAATCACTAAAACGAGAGAATTATTCTTATTTGATGATACTCTCAAAACATTCCACAACAAATCCTTGAAATTGAATGATATTCAGAACAGAACACGTAATAAAAAAACGCTCTCTTTACAATCAAAATGTTTTTACATTTGCGATGTATTTGGATGCTAAACTATTCTTTATTATAGGCTTTGTACTTTACTCACGCTCCAATACCGACGTAGAAAATCATCCGCTTTACATACGCTAAAAATATGCTTGGAAACATCACAGTGGAGCGGTGCTTACTGTGAATGATACTGAATTGTACTACTGACTATTTAAACTAGGGCTGGGCGATATGGCAAAATATTTTATCACGATATTTTTTTCCATATTGATCGATATCGATATTTGTTACGATATATAATTTAATAATGCTGCCCGCTTGAAAAGTATACTGATAATGATGCCTGAAGAAACCAGAAGGTTCAATAGTTGAACTATATAGTTTATTAACATAAATAAATAACAATGCAAACATTTAACTGTGCAAACACGGATTGGTTGAGAATATATTTTGTTATAAAAGAATATTGATAAACTTTAAATCTAAATGTTAACATTTTACTTTTAGCAAACATGCTTTATCTGCCTTGACAAAACAATGCAAGTTAGCTTGCCTTGTAACTGATTATAAAATATCAAACTAAAAGCTGTGACTACAGTACTATCACATCAAATTTCTTTAGCAGGGCAGCAAACATTTCAAAATGTTTGCAGAGGTACAACCAAGACAACAAATGTAAACAAGTGAACCACAAAGTCCCTGGCAGATTTAAGTACTTAACTGTCAGATAAATAAAATATTAATTGTGTACTGGTTTTAAATATCTCAAATGTTTTAGAGGTAGCAATCTGAGTAAAAAGTGCAAAATGTAAACATTGTAAACCAGTCACTATGCTACACCTTTTAGGTAGTGCTCATGTAACCCTAATTACCCTATTATAGGTTTTTGCCAGAAAGACTAGTCTGCAAAACTTTTGGACCGGAGTAACATTAACATAGGCCCGCGATTTTCATACTGTCGGTGTGGTCGCTGGGATGGTACCTTTTCAGGTGACCGAAAAGGTTTTATTTGTGTTTCCCGCTTTGGTTATCACCGACCGACGGCATATTTCGCGAGACCGTCTTTATTTGCGCGTCGTCGCTTTCAGATATCCAAACCACTTCCATATAATTGACGTCTTGTTACCTTTTTTGTCAACAATTTCCTCAGCTTTGGAAGATAGTTCGAGTTCGTCGTTTCCACTCATTTTTTCTTTACACTCACTTTCTTCACTGCCGGTAGCTCAAACAGTGCTCTGCTAGCAAATGGGCGTGTACTTAGACGCACAAGCCAAAATCTGCGTTCTGACTGGCTGTTGTCCGTTTATTTCTGCTTTGTAATAGGCTGTTAGGTCTATCCATATCGAGTAAACATGTCAAAAGTTTATCATCGTAGTCTAAATAAATATTACCGCGATGCCATATCGAGATTGTATAAATTAGGGCTGGGCGATAAAACGGAGTAATTTTTATATGTTAGGTTTACTATTTTATTATTATATTTTATTGCGGATATAATGAACAGGCTGCGATGTCAAGATTGCAATGATGGAGTGTGTGTGTGTGTGTGTGTATTTGTAACCTTAAGTAATCATGGTTTATTTATTCATTTATTTATTTATTCATTTGTTCTTTTATTTATTTATTATTTAACATGCATGTGTGCATTATTAAAAGTACCATTGCAGCAACGAGAACGGGTCTGAGCCAAATTATGTTAAAGATGTGTTCTGGTGACTGGCGTGTTTTTAAACCAATCAGATAAGAGTAAATCGAGAGTTAGCGATTAGCTCATCTGATTGGCTACATGAAGAAGGTGGACCCGCCCTCCACTTCGCGACTCCCGTTGGAACTACGTCATTTCAACAACAAATGGTAGATTTATCAGAAAATTAATCAGAAAGAAGATCAATCGCAAAGATCGCAAAACAATAATTATAAAAGTGGTTGTTTGCTGCCATTTTTTTGTTTTCTTAAAAATGTAAAACACAAGCATATATGTTTTATCACAGGTTTACAATAAAAATAAGAGTGTGATTTCAAAGCATTTTGAAATTTGATCATCATTCTCGGACGTTTTGATACGTTCGGATCGATCAGCCCATCCCTACTTTCTTTAGACATATGTTTCATGTGTTGGTTTTAATAAAGACACGGAGTACTCTTAAAACTCACAGAACGAAATATGCGTCACACTTTACTGCGTTCTCAACAACATGTACAAGTCTTCTTCATACGTTAAAACAACGAGAATACAGAAAATAGGCTTAGAACTCCACCTAGTGGTTATATTATAGAATTAAAGGAGAAATTACATGAGACAGCTTTATAACTGAAATGCTTTAACTGAAATAGACTAAAGTTTAATATAACTATTCTGATAAGTGTATATTTCCAACATCATGTTTGTGTTATCAGTTTCTGTAAGTTTTTGTGACGTGTTTCAGAAAGATAATGGCTTAGACAGAGCAATAGTTTATTTTCATCTTAACCGGACATTAAAGTTGATCACTGCAATAATTCATAATTCAATATATTGATACCCGATTTCTTTATCAACTGTTTGTTCAATTGAGACATAAGGGGTGATTTCAAAGCATTTTGAAAGTGACACACTTCCTTCTGCCAGTTGGTGGCGCTATAACTTTGACTCACAGTAGTCACATCCATGTGACACACTGCTGAAGTTTCATCGAGATCAGTTAATATATGCAAAAGTTATAACACACTTCCTTGCTTTTATGCTTCCTTTGTGTGCTTTTTGGAGCTTCAAAGTTCATTTGCAATGTGTTCCACATTCAAACCAAAATATCTGACTGTAGGTCAAAGTATGAAACCAATACCCCACTTTTGTCTGAAGGTGGCGCTACTGAGCCCCTGCACCAGGCATCAAAAAAGAAAATTCAAGTTTGAAGAGCTGCCACAACAACAGTATTTAAGATATCAATAATCCTTTCACACGTCTACATCTGCCGGTGTTTACATTATACACCTAAAGTTTGAAGTAAATCGTGTAACAATAAGTGGGTGATTTTAAAGCATTTTGAAAGTGACACACTTCCTTCTGCCAGTTGGTGGCGCTATAACTTTGACTCACAATAGTCACATCCATGCGATCGGCCTCTTACAGCGAACACACCGCTGAAGTTTCATCGAGATCAATTAATGTATGCAGAAGTTATAACACTCTGACTGTTTCTCGTTTCTCGCCATCATTTCGTGTCCTCGCCACGGCCAAACCGTTAGAGATATCAAAAATCTGCCGGCAATTTTTCATGCTCAATGTCTTGACATCATGCTGACCGAGTTTGGTGGCGATTGGTGGAATTCTCTGGGAGGAGTATTCCAAATTCCATTGCGTGCGTTTTTCAAACAACCCTAAATAGACGGTTTCCTGTTGGTCTGGGGTAAAAAGTAAAAGTATGAAGGATATATGAAACGATGAGATCTATATGTGTACCCAGTTTCATATTATTACATGCAAGCGTGTTTGAGTTATAGACCAAGTTTTTGGACCCTGTTCCAGGGGCGCTGTCGAGCCCCCTGCCACGCTCGGTACCAGCTTCAGCCCGGCCCTAATGACCGCAGGTTCTGACCCGTGTGCGAAGTTTCAAGAGTTTTTGAGCATGTTAAGAGCCCCAAAAGTGCCCCGTAAGTCGTAAAAAAAAAAAATAATAATAATAATAATTAAAGCTGCGAGCAGCGATGACGGGCCCAAGCCGGTGGCACCGCCACCCTGGGCCTTTAGGGTCGCCAGCGACGACGGGCAATAACGTAAGCTCGCCGACCGTCGAGAAGATGTGTGCAAATTCCAAGAAATCCACATTCAAACCAAAATATCTGACTTTCTGTTGGTCTGTTTGTTCACTTGAAACATAAGGGGTGATTTAAAAGCATTTTGAAAGTGACACACTTCCTTCTGCCAGTTGGTGGCGCTATAACTGACTCACAATAGCAACATCCATGCGATCGGCCTCTTACAGCGAACACACTGCTGAAGTTTCGTCGAGATCAATTAATGTATGCAGAAGTTATAACAGACTTCCTGTTTCTCTTACTGCCTTCTGCCAGTTATTATAGGCTTTGTACTTTACTCACGCTGCAATACCGACGTAGAAAATCATCCTCTTTACATGCGCAAAAATATGCTTGGAAACATCACAGTGGAGCGGTGCTTACTGTGAATGATACTGAATTGTACTACTGACTATTTAAACAGAGTAATTTTTATATGGTAGGTTTACTATTTTATTATTATATTTTATTGTGGCTATAATGAACAGGCTGCAATGTCAAGATTGCAATGATGGAGTGTGTGTGTGTGTGTGTGTATTTGTAACCTTAAAGGGGTCATATAATGCCATTTTTGTACAAGTTAATATGAATCTTTAGGGTCTAAATGAAAACTTTGTAATATACTTTTATTAAAAATTCTCATTAGTATTTTAAGAAAACACTAATTTTAACTGCTCAAAAACAGCTCCGTTTTCAGCACGCCGTTTCAGTGCATATGACTTTAAATGATAATGAGGTTTGGTCACCCGCCCCTCCCTCCGTTCTGGGGAATTCTAGTCTTGAATCATATGCATTTGCAAGATGTAAACAGTATTTTGCCAGTATTGTGTTACCATTCATCTTCATGCAGTTATAACTGTTTTTTTTACATTACTTCTTAATCAGTAACATACAAGTAAACCAGGTGTAACTTAGTGTTACCATGTTAACTGTAACACCTGCGTACACAGTTTTTAATAACACAATAACCATAACGCGTTGTTCATTATAAACGTGTGATTATGAATTATATTGAGAACGTCGTAACGTTATGGAAAACATGCCGTAATGTACCCTGAGTGTAAACATTAGCCACATGCAGTTTAGCGTTGTTTTGGTTAAACTCACCTCTGAGTGCTGCTTTACCTGCAGTTGAGCGTTGTTAAACTCACCGATGAATGGGGTTGTACGCCACAATGAGCGTTGTTAAACTCACCGATGAATGCGGTTGCCTATGAACGCGCTAAACCTTTGCTGAGAGGGCACTTTGATATCAGATTGTGAGGGTTTTTAAAAAAATAAAACTGTTGGAGGGCCAGATAAAGATGATCTGGGGGCCACCATTATACTAGCCCTGCCATAGATCATTTATTGTAGCCTATTCCTTTTTATTTTTATGTATTGCAGTCTCGACCCATTCGCAGCAGACCAAAAACGTACGTGCAGGTCCAGCTGTTTCGTTTTGGTGGTCGCGATGAAGACTTTCGTCGAACATCAGCACGAACGGTCCCGTGATTTTGGAAATTAGTCATCATCCGCTATTCCAAAGCGCGTAATGGCTGATGGCTGTCGTTTGCTGGAGACCCTTCACAGCAGTTAGATTTTTTTCACTTTTTGAATGAGACTCCAGCGCCCGTACACCCAACATTCCCAATTTAATAGCTTTCTTGCATAAGCAGTAGGCTTCAAATGCGTTATTTGCAACTGGCTTTAACCAAGCACGAAATTCAGATTTTTCAAGGCAAGTATCGCTAAACTTGCACTTCCTCATAGCTGAATAAAATCCGTTTAACGTCTTTCTGTTGTATCCGAGAGACTCGCGCCAATAACACGAAAGCTCAAAGGTGGCTGTTGCATGTTGGTCTATTTTGTAGTCATAATACAGCGAATTATATTTGGACTAGCGAAATAAGAAACTACAACACCACGGAAGTAAAAAAAAGAAACATTCCAAATCGTTGCGGGAGCATTTAAATGAGATTTACATGGACGTAGGAAAATTAAGACCTGTTAAAAATTATTTAAGACCTAGAACACAATACTTCAGCAAATTTAAGACTTTTTAAGGCCTTAAATTTTGATTTTGAAATTTTAGACTTTTTAAGACTTTTTAAGACCCCGCGGAAACCCTGTTTTTTTTTTTTTTTTTTTTTGTAGAGTATTTTTTTATTGTATCACCAAAGCAATGACGCTCACGACTCCCGTTGAAGTATCCAGCATCTGTAAGGTCTGCAAATAAGTCCATCCAGAACTGAGACCTATATACATTTTTAAGAGTCCTCAAGCTGATGTTTACACCGTGTACAGCGTACGAGTGGCCCTCGTTAAAATATTGAACGCAATGATGCAGTATGTCTTGTTTTTCCGTCTGGTCCGCGTCTTTTAAAATCTCCAAACACCGTTCTCAACAGTCAACACGTACAAGTCTTCTTCTTACGTTAAAACAACGAGAATACAGAAAATGTGCTTAGACCTCCATCTAGTGGTTATATTATAGAATTAAAGGAGAAATTACATATGAGACAGCTTTATAACTGAAATAGACAAGTTTAATATAACTATTCTGATAAGTGTATATTTCCAACATCATGTTTGTGTTATCCGTTTCTGTAAGATTTTGTGACGTGTTTCAGAAAGATAATCGCTTAGACAGAGTAATAGTTTATTTTCATCTTAACCGGACATCACAGTTGATTACTGAAATAATTCATAATTCAATATATTGATACCGATTTCTTTATCAACTGTTTGTTCAATTGAGACATAAGGGGTGATTTCAAAGCATTTTGAAAGTGATACACTTCCTTCTGCCAGTTGGTGGCGCTATAACTTTGACTCACAATAGTCACATCCACGCAACCGGCCTCTTCCAGTGAAGAAACTGCTGAAGTTTCATCGAGATCAAGTAATGTATGCTGAAGTTATAACACACTTCCTTGCTGTTTAAGCTGCATTTATGTGCTTTTTTGAGCTTCAAAGTTCTTGTGCAATGTGTTCCACATTCAAACCAAAATATCTGACTTTAGGTCAAAGTATGAAACCAATACCCCACTTTTGTCTGAAGGTGGCGCTACTGAGCCCCTGCACCAGGCATCAAAAAAGAAAATTGAAGTTTGAAGAGCTGCCACGACAACAGTATTTAAGATATCAATAATCCTTTCACACGTCTACATCTGCCGTATGTTTACATTATACACCTAAAGTTTGAAGTAAATCGTGTAACAATAAGTGGGTGATTTTAAAGCATTTTGAAAGTGACACACTTCCTTCTGCCAGTTGGTGGCGCTATAACTTTGACTCACAATAGTCACATCCATACGATCTGCCTCTTACAGCGAACACACCGCTGAAGTTTCATCGAGATCAATTAATGTATGCAGAAGTTATAGCACTCAGACTGTTTCTCGTTTCTCGCCATCATTTCGTTTCCTCGCCACGGCCAAACCGTTAGAGATATCAAAAATCTGCCGGCAATTTTTCATGCTCAATGTCTTGACATCATGCTGACCGAGTTTGGTGGCGATTGGTGGAGTTCTCTGGGAGGAGTATTCCAAATTCCATTGCGTGCGTTTTTCAAACAACCCTAAATAGACGGTTTCCTGTTGGTCTGTGGTAAAAAGTAAAAGTATGAAGGATATATGAAACGATGAGATCTATATGTGTAGCGAGTTTCATATTATTACATGCAAGCGTGTTTGAGTTATAGACCAAGTTTTCTGCCCCTGTTCCAGGGGGCGCTGTCGAGCCCCCCTGCCACGCCCGGGTACCAGCTTCAGCCCGGCCCTAATGACCACAGGTTCTGACCCGTGTGCAAAGTTTCAAGAGTTTTTGAGCATGTTAAGAGCCCCAAAAGTGCCCCGTAAGTCGTAAAAAAAATAATAATAATAATAATAATAATAATAATAATCCTAACGAAAACAATAGGGTCCTACGCACTTTGTGCTTGGGCCCTAATAATCCTAACGAAAACAATAGGGTCACGAGTAACGTTAGGCCTCAATCGACATCTGTAAAAGTAACTTAGGCCTCCGCGACACAAATGTGGAAAAGCATTCCCCAGTTAGTAAATTCATTCAACAAACTGCATTTACAATTCTCCAAGCACTGACATAATGCGTTTAACTCATGACCTTGCGTATATTTGTGAAATCAGACTTACCTTTTTGATCCCGCGCCCTCGCAGACCACTTTCTTTCCTGCTCTTCCCTTGGCCAGTCTCGCGATCTGAAAGACGGTTAGGATAACGGTCATATTTTCAAACTTAAAATGGCGCGCTCAGTTTCATTGGCCAGTTTCATGAATGACAGACAGATTAACCAATCATGATCAAAGCAAATAAGGTTAAATAACCAATAGGAATTGTTTCAGTGTGGTAAAGCAGCGCAATGTTTTATAATATTTATATCAGAAGGTTCATGATAAAAATGTAAAATGATAATAAAATAATAATAATGATCTTAATAATAATTTAAAAGGCAGAAATTATTTATTCTGTACATACATTAATTGAACATATAGATCTTGTAAAAAAAATCAAAGTTGATTTATAAGTTTTTTTTTTTACCCTTTTTCAACCATTTAGCATTAAACATTATTTCAACGTAGTTTCAACATTGAAACAACAGCTGTCATTATTTCAACCATATTTCAACGTTGAAGGTTGGTCATGTACCGGTTGGTTTTCAACCATTTAGCAGTAAACGTTATATCAACGTTGTTTCAACGTTGAAGGTCGTCGTGTGCCGGCTGGGAACCGTTTAATTAACAGTTAAATACCGTTAATGTAAATACAAGAAACATTTGTAACTTTTACAGTATTGCTTTGTAAAAACTGCATTACTTTACCGTAAAAACCCTTAAAACAACAGTAAAGTACACAAAAACACTAAACGGTAAATTACTGTGTTTACTACAGATGCATGCTGTTAGAACTGTTGTTTTTTTTTAACAATAAATCACAATGATATGGTCTACAAGAATATGTGTGTACCGCCTGCTCTGGTCTCTACCATTTATTAGATTACATGATTTCAATGACTTTGATTTGATATTATCAAATAAAACGAATACAATAAAAACTAATGCGGTGTCATGGAATTATTATTAAATTGATATAACATGGAATGTGTGACATGTTTTAAAGTCCAGTCTTTATTTCATTGGCCATATGCATATTGCATCATATTAATAAAATGTTGAAAAGCTTAATTGTATGTGTTGAAGCTCTCAGTCTTTATTTTTTATTGGCTTTTCAGTTGTCCAATATGTGCCACGACGCTGCATAATATAAAGAAACCATATTTTTAACAAGACGTGTGTTCGCGCCTTTTGAACTTGAACTACCGGTTTTTCTGCAACTGACAGCAAGAATCAACGTACAGACCACGGCGAGCTTCCGAAATGAGATTTTTTATCCACTCGAAATCTGTCTGGTAAGTACAAATAAACAAATTCTGTAAAGTTGACGTTCAATAATTGTTTTAGTTATTTGAATACAGCTTTTGTGTTGTATTTTATTTTCATCTTTGATGTCATTGTAAATCTTAAATGACGTGGACCTGTTGGCTGTCTAGATGGTAACGTTTCATCCTTTTAATATATAAACTTACACATTGGAAATAAACGAATTCGCTCTGATTTATTTTATTTGAAACGTTTGTAACGCATTTTAGCAGCATGTCTAACTGTAACCATGGCGAGGCGAATTTCGTGTTTAAACGATATCTCGCATCGGTTGAGTTCAGGATAAGTTTTGAATATGCATTAAAATGTACACTTGCTGTTTTTGTTGTTTAACAGTGCAAAGTCTGAGGGAATGTTCTGCACTGCAGACTGCATCGCAACGAACACGCGCCATTTTGTCGCAGATGATTGCAAACAGTCGTTTTCCAAATTAGCATTGAAGAGCCATTTACTACCTGCGCCATAACTGCTGTGTCTGCACATGCAGTAGGTGATACGGCCTTGACATGCAGTATTTCACTATGTAATCATCAGTGCCAGGATGTGCCCAGTTTGTTGCTTTTCAAATAATGTCCTCTTTTACATCTTATATGTCTAGGAAGCACAGGAACTGTTCAGTAAACAGCATTAGCGATGCACATCGGCATTCTGCATCGTCTGTTTCAACTGAGCAATGTCCTGCTGACCTGGATGCAAATACAGGTGAGTCAGAAGAAAGTAAAATTGGCCCGTTTCCAAATTTTGACGATTTGTATTTGAGAAATGTTAGCCTATTTTATCTGAAATTACAAGGACAATTTCTTCTCCCAGCTTCTACAATACAGACATATACTTTTAGTAAGCTACATTCACTTCTTCAGAGTTTGACGTTACCCATGGAGACTATTTCTCAAATCTTTACTGCTGTAAAGGAATCAGACTTGTTTTCTGTTTGTCATAAGGCATCTATGTGAACAGAGTCCTCAAGGAGTCAGACCTTTAAAAAAGTATTCTAATATGTTGAATCAAAAAGAATACCTTTAGGTAGAGATGAGAATCGGACAGAGCAATTTGCATACGATGTACCTGTGAAAGAGACGTTGAAGTGTCTGTTAAATTCAGAGGTTGGGAGGAATTGCATTTTGATGCACCTGCCTGAAACAAACTCACCCTCATGTTGTTCCAAACCTGTATAAATGTCCTTGCTGAACACAGGAAGATATTTTGAAGAATGTAACCAAACAGCTGTGGGGCACCATTGACTTTCAGGAAAAAAATACTACGGGAGTCAATGGTGCCCCACAACTGTTTGGATACAAACATTCTTCAAAATATCTTCCTTTGTGTTCAGCAGAACAAAGACATTTATACTGAGTGAATGTAAATGATAACAGATTTTTTTTGTTGTTTTTTTTGGGTGAACTATAGGGAAGTTACTGTTAAAGTGAATTCACAGGTACATTGTCAGAATGGCTGGTTGTGAATATCAGCACACTGAGATTAAAGCTCCAAAATATATTAAAACCAAAGGCATTTTATTGTTTGTTTTTGTCTGTAGGGCTCTTCCTGCTACACATCAAAACTATTCATGCTGAGCATCGACCAAAAGATTACAACTCTTTAGCACATTTCTACATTCATCTCTGCATTGTGCATGATGTTTGGCAGTTACTACTGTTTTAACATTCATTACCCTTTGGAACTGGGTTCTACTCTGGAGTTCATTTAAAGGTAGGCATTAAACCATTTTTTTTATATAAAATTTGTGGTAACACTTTACATTAAGGTCTCATTTGTTAACATTAGGTAATGTACGAACAGTATTTAATCTTCATTTTTTTTAAGAAAAATACAGTCATTCATTATTTGTTCATGTTAGTTTACAGTGCATTAACTAAAGTTGAAAGTTATGTTAATTCTGTAAATTGTCAATAATTATTCTCCCTCATGTCCTTCCAAACCCGTAAGACTTTCGTTCAAGTTTGGAACACAAATGGAGATATTTTTAATGAAACATGAGAGCTTTCTGTCCCTCCATTGACAGCTATGCAACTACCACTTTCAAAGTCCAGAAAGGTAGTAAAACAGCATTAAAGTAATCCATGTGACTCAAGTGGATTAACCTCAATTTATGAAGCATCGCGATTGCTTTGTTTGTGCAAAAGAGCAAAATTTACTACTTTATTTAAAAAAAAAAATAATGTATCAAAAGCACTCACACAATGTCTGCTCTCACAGCCATACAACACATGTGTCATGATGCTCTCATGAACAAGTGTTACTGATCAATATTTTTGTAAATAAAGTGGTAAATAGTTTTTTGCCCAAACAAAGCACTCATGTTGCGTCATAAAATTGAAGTTAAACCACTGGAGTCACATGATTGCTTTAATTATGTCTTAACTACCTTTCTCGGGCTTGAAAGTGGTTGTTGTGTAACTGTCAATGGAGGCAGAGAAAGCTCTCAGATTTCATTAAATTCTTCATTTGTTTCCCGAAGATGAACTGAAGTCTTACGCGTTTGGAATGATATGAGGGTGAGTAATTAATGTTAACTTTTTGTAAAGTGTTACAGAAATTGTAAACATTTTCACCCAAAAATGGAACATTGACTAGATGGTGAGAAAATAATGACATTCCAAAAACTGACTTCAGCAGATCACAAATTATATATTTTATAGAATGATACAATGCATAAAAGTTGCAAATAAATTACATCCTTTACAGTGGTACTCTCTAAATAGTACACTGAAGTTTTGTTGTGGTTAAAGGTATAGTTCACCCAAAAATGACAATTCTGTCATTACACCGCAAACATTGGTCCGACGGCAACGTCGTGTCCCTGGCCAAAATTAGCCGCAGTAGGACGGCATACGTTACATTAAATATATATAAAAATACATTACACCAAAGATTTCCTAAAATGCATTCAGATATGTTTCATAACTTTCATTTTGAAACTATTTTTCAACCATGATGGGATGTGTCAGAGGGATGTCTTTTCAATGGTCATTAAAAGTCCAAATGGTTGCTGGGTATTTACTCGCCCTCAAGAGGTTCCAAACCTGTTTCTTCTGCTGAACACAAAAGATATTTTTAAAAATAGTTACCAGACAGTTTCCAGTCCCTATTGACTTCCATAGTAATTGTTTACCATACTATGGAAGTCAATAGGCACCAGTAACTGTTTGGTTACCCACATGTTCAACAGAAGAAATTCATACTGGCTTGGAACAACTTGAGGGTGAGTAAATTATGACAGAATAAAAAATTTTTGGTAAACTAATGCTTTAATCAGTGTATATTTATGAGCAACAAATTCAGTCATTCAATTATCTTTTTAAGGTGCTTCTTCAGCATAAACCCAGAGAAGGGCACCAAAGTGGAATCGAGGAAAACCAAAAAACAGCTCCCAGTGAACCCCCAAGTCCTTACACTCATAGCAGACCTTGCTGATCATGAATGGAGAGCAGATTAAGGTTGGACAAAAACTTTTTGACAGATGTCTGAAGAGTACGTTGGCACTGAGAATGTTTTACAACTGTGTTATCTGGATTTACACTGAAAGATGCTTGAACTTTGAATGTCGAAAACTACTTAAATGTGAGTCCTGTCCTCTTAGAAAGCTATTTTTGGCTTATGGTACTATATGGTAATGATTTGCAGCCTACAAAACACTGTGTGTACCTAAAATAAAATGTCACTTTTTTTCTTTTCTGTTTTGTATGGTTGTGCTTTTCATGTCCTTTTAATTTATACATTTAAGTTTTCCTACAGGAAGTTTTGTTTTGTTCATCTGAGATTGCAAAATGCTGTATGTTAATGCTTTCCAAGCATTTCATTCATGATTAATCCATTCTATTAACAGAGTGGTGTGCTGTCTTGTTCATGTTATTTAATGTGTGGCTTTCTGGTAAAGATTGCAATTATTCAAAATGTTTGTTCTGCAAGTTGAAGCCATCTTTTACTGCTGTTTTAAGAAGAATATGGTTGTCCAAAAAATATGTATATACTATGTAAAATTGTGGTGCTTAACCCTTGTGCATCAATTAAAAAAAGTTATACAAGTTCATTATGGACAAAAATGGCCATGTCCAAAAACTGTCATAAAAATATTATAGATTTATATTTTTTTCCACTTTCACTGACATACTTTTTTTAACCAGCATCAGTTCTAATCATAATGACCAAACATTCATTTATTTTCAGAATTTTAACACTTTAAACGCCGGTTTGTTTACATAATGCCACTGTTGTTTTTTATAAAAAATATAATAATTATAATTATTTACAATTTAATAAATGTTAAAGATAATTTTTTTTATTAGAGCCTCAGACACATACAAACCACACTCTGAAATCCATACCAACACACTCACACAATTATATATTCATAATGTATCTAATTGGCTCTATAATATGCATAAGCCAAAAACAGCAGAAAACAACAACAAAAGCGATGATATGCCAAACCTGAAAAAATGGCACGATCTGGTAAAAAAATATTTAAAATGTCAATTTTGAAGCCTTGCCAACATAATGAAAGCATGTTAAACAAGATTGCATAATTTTATAGTTAAATGGCACTGGGATTAAAAATTGCAGTTTTAATGGGTTTCAATGTGCCGTTTTTGTCCAAAACGACGCTAAGAGGGAGTATTTTGTGTAACTAGTGCAAAAAATATTTTTTTTAAAGAAAATAGGGTGAAATATTAAAATTCCAATAAAAATTCACACCTGTGGAAAATTTTATGCAGTTAGCATTAACACAGACAAAGTTATCAAAAAAACAAAACTGAAAAAGCCAAAAATGTCCACAAGGATGCACAAGGGTTAAATAAAAATTTGTATTTGCTTTTCAAACCAGTTCTGAATGTTTTTAACGGCAACCAAAACTGCAAGTTTTTACCGTAAATTTTACGGATTTTTTTTTACAGTGTAGCCACTACGCCACCACCACTCCATATTCATTTATTTCATTATAAAACTAAAAATGAATAATAAAAAAAGTTTTTGAAATTGATGACTTGGACCAAATAATATAGAATAGCAGCCAATAAGTGCCCAACATAGATGAGAACTCCTTCAGTACTGTTTAAAAAGCATCCCAGTTTGATTCCTCAAGAAGTTGCTTGAGAAAATGTCAAGAGTTCATTTCTAGGCAAAGTGTGACTTTAAAGATGCTAAAATATAACACAGTTTTGATTTATTTTGGATTTTGTTTAGTCACAACATAATTCCATTTATGTTATTCCATAGTTTTGATGACTTTACTATTATTCTAAAATGTGAAAAATAAAAAATAATCATTATAATAAAGAATGAGTAAGTGTTTCAAAACGTTTGACCGGTAGTGTAGGTGTGTATTTTAGGAATAGAACCTTAGACCTAGATAAACAAAGGGGAGAATTACTTCATAAGGAACTTAAAGGTTAAAGTCAAACATGACTTTGTGTCATTTATATTATGGATTAAAACATCTCGATTACTGTTGTAACCTGATGGAGGGAATGCAGATTCATTCAGGTTTTTGCAATGAGGAGCCAAGACAAGGTCCCGGCCATTAAAGCGGTGTAGTTAAGCCTGTGGCAAGAGGGACACAACATCTCGTTCCCTCCATCTGGTTCCCTCCAAGAAGTTACGACAGTAACCGAGGGGTCCCTATATGAAACGCCGCAACGGCTGAACTGTGTTACATGAACTGCCGATGCAGGTGTTGGCAAGCTACTGTGAGCGTAGTGTATCTAGTATGGGAGCAGGCCTTTTCTCTCTAAGTTTTTCTCTCCACAGAATATTAGATTCGGCTGGGGCTTTTAAATGCTCATAAAACATACCGGGGAAGGGGTTTCTTTCAGGGGGAAAAGACCCCGCGGAGGCCACACCATGCCACTGCCCCCCCGACATATGGGTATAAAAGGGATTAAATACAGTTTAACCAAATAGGTTTTTTTATTCCCCAAACTTCTTCAGGAAATATAGATTTTGAAACTTTTTAAATAGATCAGTAAATGTGAAGATTTTATTTCTTTTACAAATCCTGACATTTTGTAATTTTACCTCATGACATGTCAAGAGGGTGTTGCCTGAATATTGCACAATAAGTCTTAAGAGAGTCAGGCAGTGCTGTTTATTGAGGGAGTGGTGGCGCTGTTGTTAAGGCAGACGTATTTATTGAAATCAGTAGCAGCTCCTGCAAAACTTTCATGAAACGCCACCGATTTTACACCTGAAACTTTCATCACACAATATGTGAACGCAAACGCTTCTAGCGTCAAATTCACAATCTACAAACTTGCACCGTTGCATACCGAAATGCGTCAGAATACAGTTCATAATGGCGCGTTGCATTCTCAGTGAGGTCACAAGGGGGAGCTGTAGCGGACATTTGCGTAACGGTCAAGGCGGAGAAACAGTTTGAGGAATATTGTGAATTTAGTTTGACAGAGAAAGGCGAGTTAGTTAGCTTGCTAAAAACTCTCATTCATGAAACTCAAATATACATAAGATTGGTTCTACGAACCATACGCGGAAATTCGTTCACAGACATTTGCTGGCATACTGCGGTTTGTTACCACTAAAGTAATGTACGAATATACGTTACGTACATACAATGGACCTTATTCATGAAACGCAAGCAAAATCGGAGCGATTTACATTAGATTGGTTTCACAAAAAAACAATACTGTTATCAAAAAATAAGCAACGAACAGGCTCTATTTAGTAAGGCAAATAATGAAATCTGCACATTCTCTTCTGGTGGTAAGCTGTGGTCTTCACTGCATTTGTAGAATGGCCTGTCACGTTTTTGGATCTGTGGATCCCAGAGCACAGTGTATTGTGATTAGGGCTGTCAATCAATTACAATTTTTTATCGAATTATGGTATGACGATTAATTAATCAAATCAATAGCAATTAGTCACATACATAAATATTTGCTGAGAAAGCCCCTCAGATAACAATAATTCAATATATAATGAAGTAATAATTATAAATGATATACTGTATATATATGTATGCATTACATTATTTAGGCACGCAATTTACATATTAAAACATAATACATAAAGTTGCATTAGAATGCAATATATTGTTTATTTTCACATTATTGAACATAAGCTTATCATTGGCCTACAGTTCAACGCAATCCATTTTACAATTGAATTTGTCAGTCAGAACATGATTTATTATAAGGGCTTGTCTAAGGACGTGCAAATGTACACCTGCATCAGACGAATACTTCTGGAGCATATCTATTGGATTGCTTAATAAATGCACCGTTTTTAGGTCGCTGTGTCAAGTTAAACGAAGTTTGAAACTTAGAAAAACATCCCTTGAGATCCCTGTATTCGGATTTGTGCTTCATCATGCTGTGTTTGAATGCAAGAACGTGTTCTCGTGGTGTGTTGTCTGCTCTCTGTAAGTGTGGTTTGTTCTCTGTATAAGCTGTTTGTTGCCAAAACAGCGATTTTCGCATATTGCCCCCTGGACAAACAGGTGGTACTCCATAATTGTGTAACCGGTCCTGCTCGAACCCCTCCGCGCGGGATTCGAACCGGTGTCAGCGTTACATTATTTTATATATGCTACTGTAAAGGTTATGATTTCCACTTTTTCCACAGAAAAACCACTTCACAACATCAAGCCAAGTCAAGAACACTCTCCTGAGGTAGGTGTATCATTATCAATGTCTACAATCAAGAGAAGATTTCATGAAGGGAAATACACAAGGTGTAAACCACTAGTAATCCTCAAGAATAGGAAGGCCAGATTAGTTTCCTGGTGAAAGGACCACTAGAGGCACTACAACAATGGCGCATTTCATTCACTTTTACAATTCGCTGGTACTGTGGCTGTTTAGGACTTTATAAACATGTATTTTGCATTCCCCTTCTGTCACTCACTCGAC
Source organism: Xyrauchen texanus (assembly GCF_025860055.1). Lineage (NCBI taxonomy): Eukaryota > Metazoa > Chordata > Actinopteri > Cypriniformes > Catostomidae > Xyrauchen > Xyrauchen texanus. The sequence continues at coordinate 21,184 of NW_026266424.1, forward strand.
GTTGTGTCTATGTAGTGACACTAGGGTTTGCTTCTGAGAGCCCCATTCATCTCTGATCTTTGAGAAAAGGCCATTGAAAATTGGCATGTGGAATTTGCATGCCACTCCCCCGGACATACGGGTATATAAGGAGCTGGCATACAAACACTCATTTAGACTACTTCTTCAGAGCCGAGCGGTAGTATTTCACTGAGCTGAACTACTCTGCCAAAGTCTTCATCTCTCTCGCTCTTACGAGCTGCTGGTTCTATGGTGCATTTCAGCGCCCAATCCCCCCCCCCCCCCCTCCTCTCGCACTGGTGTTGTGCAGAGAATTTCCCCTTGGCGCTTCAGCAGTAAAAGAGAATAATAATAAATAGTAAAAAAGAGTATATTTTCTTGCTAAAGTGTTCACACCGAAAGCATCTTTTTCAAGATGCCTTTTCGTCTGTGTGTTATTCCTGGTTGCGGTCGATATCTCTCCACCTCTGACGACCCACGATCATTGTCTCACGTGTTTGGGTGCTACCCACATGGAGTCAGCTTTTGTGGATGGTTGCAAGGGTATGACCATGGCTACATTGCTGTTGCAGCTTTCCTTTGTCAGAGGGAAATCCACCCCAGTGGCTCCCTGACGCGGTCCTTCTACCTACGGTTATGAGGCGGAGTCGATTAGTATTGGGGGCAATCTGGGGACATCGATGGGAGCCTTTCTGCCAGGAAATCCCCCACGTACCTCCCATTCCCCAGCACGCTTGTATGCCCCGGTTCAGTTTTGGGACGAGACATTGGGCCCACCTCACGGCCCTGTTCCTTTCTTCCAGGAGGTGCGTGAGGACCTTACGCGGTCGTGGCAGTCACTTTTACTGCCCGAACCCAATCCGTGAACTCCTCCGCTCTCACTATCCTCGACGGCGGGGCGGCAAGGGGGTACTTGTCGATTCCTCAGGTGGACCAGGCGGTCACAGTGCACTTCTGCCCGCATATTACCACTACCTGGCACAGTCGCCCGAGGCTCCCGTCCAGAGCTTGTAGGCTTACGTCATCATTGGCGGCTAAGGACTAATGTGCTGCTGAACGTGCAGCCTCCGCCCTGCATGCCATGGCACTCCTGCAGGTGCACCAAGCCAAGGCACTGAAAGATCTGCACGAGGGTAGTCCTGACCCTGGACTAATGCAGGAGCTGCGCTCGGTGACCAATCTCTTTTCTTGGTATGAAGTTAGACTCTGTCTCAATGAGAGCACGCCTCACGGACAAGCGTGCTTGGTCAGTGCTGAATTGTCTGCGTGTCTTCAGGCAGAATACTGCGGTCCCACTGAAATCTTTTCAGAGGCTCCTGGGGCATATGGCTTCCTCGGCGGCTGCCACGGTGCATGGGTTGATGCAAACGAGACCGCTCTAGCACTTGCTTCGGGCCTGAGTTGCGAGATGGCATGGCACCGCGGCACACACCACGTGGATTCGATTTGGTCAAGCACAGGTAGACCTGTTCTCTTCCTGGGAATCATCCCACTGCCCGCTCAGGCCCCCCTCGGCACAGACACGCTGGCACACAGCTGGCTCCTGGGGCTGCGCAAGTATGTCGAGAATTCCCCTGAGGAAGGACCTTCTTTCACAGGGACTGGGCACCATCTGGCACCCACGACCAGACCTCTGGAACCTCCACGTCTGGCCCTTGGACGGGACGCGGAAGACCTAAGTGGCCTACCACCTGAAGTGTTAGACACAATCATGCAGCTCTTTGTCTGCTTTGGCGGACAGCGGAAAGGAAGCGCCATCGCTATGGCCATCGCTATGGCCTACCATTCCCAGGACGTATCTCCCCCCGCTGGGCTGCATGCATACGACCAGGGCTGTGACCAAAGGCACCTCCTTAGCAGACCCCTGCAGAGCAGCGGGCTGGGCAACACCTAACACCTTCACAAGGTTCTACAACCTCCAAGTTGAGCCAGTTTCATCCCGTGTTGTCAGGTTACACAAACAGATATGTCCCGGGACATCTGGCTGGGTGTACCGCTTGTGTTTAGCGTCTTTCCCCTCCCCTGATGTGAAGACGTGCACTCCTTCTCCCAGTCGCATTCACAAAAAAGTGTGGACCCTGGACGTTCTTCCTCCTTATCCCGTTGGCTGGTGAGTTTTCGGAGAAACTCACCGCCGGCCCAGTACATGCGTCAATTAGGCCCTGAACTGGGGTAGGTGCTCCACATGCGTTGGTTATCCCGTCGATAACCCCATGTGATGTATTTCCACAAAAGCGTTTCCCCGTTGGTTAACTGTGTTTTCCTTGGGCAGAGGTCTCTCTGCCCCCAGTCACCGTGTCTTGAAGTAACTACTCCCCCTCTTGGGTAGGATCTACCACAGGACCATTCCACATGATGTGCTTCCGAACAGACTTGGTAAGACCATGTGTTGTATCACCACTCTAAAGTGAAAGTGCCATAGAAGTTACACTGCATGACATGGTTGCTTCAGTGCTTTTCATGTCAAATTTGCTTTTTAAACACCATCAGTTAGGTTTAATATCCAACTAATAGTCATCATAAAAACCTCATCTGAATACATCATTTCATCATTTCAGTACTGTTTAAAAAGCATCCCGGGGTGATTCCTCAAGAAGATGCTTGAGAAAATGTCAAGAGTTCATGTCTGCAAATTCTAGGCAAAGTGTGACTTTAAAGATGCTAAAATATAACACAGTTTTGATTTATTTTGGATTTTGTTTAGTCACAACATAATTCCCATAATTCCATTTATGTTATTCCATAGTTTTGATGACTTTACTATTATTCTGAAATGTGAAAAATAAAAAATAATCATTATAATAAAGAATGAGTAAGTGTTTCAAAACTTTTGACCGGTAGTGTAGGTGTGTATTTTAGGAATAGAACCTTAGACCTAGATAAACAAAGGGGAGAATTACTTCATAAGGAACTTAAAGGTTTAAGTCAAACATGACTTTGTGTCATTTATATTATGGATTAAAACATCTCGATTACTGTTGTAACCTGATGGAGGGAACGAAAGGGTATAAAAGGAGGCTGGAATGCAGATTCATTCAGGTTTTTGCAATGAGGAGCCAAGACAAGGTCCCGGCCATTACAGCGGTGTAGTTAAGCCTGTGGCAAGAGGGACACAACGTCTCGTTCCCTCCATCTGGTTCCCTCCAAGAAGTTACGACAGTAACCGAGGGGTCCCTATAGAAACGCCGCAACGGCTGAACTGTGTTACATGAACTGCCGATGCAGGTGTTGGCAAGCTACTGTGAGCGTAGTGTATCTAGTATGGGAGCAGGCCTTTTCTCTCTAAGTTTTTCTCTCCACAGAATATTAGATTCGGCTGGGGCTTTTAAATGCTCATAAAACATACCGGGGAAGGGGTTTCTTTCAGGGGGAAAAGACCCCGCGGAGGCCACACCATGCCACTGCCCCCCCGACATATGGGTATAAAAGGGATGCTACAAGGGGAGGGTAAAAATATGAATCCACATTCCAGCATCCCTTTTATACCCGTATGTCGGGGGCAGTGGCATTCAAATTCTACTCGCCAATTCTCATTGGACTTTTCTCAAAGATCTGAAGGTGTCTCAGGCTCTCAAGATCGACCCATAGTGTCACTTCATCGACACAACATCGAGTGAGTGATAGAAGGGGAACAGAAGTTCTTTTATTCATAAATCATATAATGTAACTTGTATTTGGGTTGAATGTATCCTACTGCACCCTTAAAATCAAGTAAACTAGTGCGCTGTTTTAAACAACTTAATATACAATAAATATATAACCAATAAGAAATCATTTTGAAATGTAACTACATACAGCACAACTATTCTGCTCCAAGTTCTTAGCCAGCAACACCACATTATTTGTTTTAGTTTAAGTTTATCATTGAAACTCATTAGATTAAGTCCACAGTGTTGCTGACTTAGACCAGCATCAAACCAGTTCTGTCTAATTAAAAGGATGTTTGAGCATGCCACATCCTGTTTATAGGAAATCTGTACATTTTGAGTAGCTAAATGTTGCATGGTCATAGGTTTTGAAAGGCTCAAAAAGGCAGTTTTACAATATTTGTAGTATTTTTTGTGCAGTTGCAAAATTGACAGTAAAAGCACAATTGCAAGGATAACTTGAGGAATTTCATTCTGTGGAAGTATAAACAAAGTACAGAAAAAACATATTTTGTTATGATATATAATATATGTGGATATTCAGTTTTCCAAATGCTAGACACATTTCACATAGAATTTACTGTATCATTTATACAATGTCATAATCCAAGATTCTGTGTGTGATGCAGATTTCAAGAGGTTGCTATAAAAGAAATGCAGTTTAGCACCCTCTTTTTCAAATACAGTTTAACCAAATAGGTTTGTTTATTCCCCAAACTTCTTCAGGAAATATAGATTTTGAAACTTTTTAAATAGATCAGTAAATGTGAAGATTTTATTTCTTTTACAAATCCTGACATTTTGTAATTTTACCTCATGACATGTCAAGAGGGTGTTGCCTGAATATTGCACAATAAGTCTTAAGAGAGTCAGGCAGTGCTGTTTATTGAGGGAGTGGTGGCGCTGTTGTTAAGGCAGACGTATTTATTGAAATCAGTAGCAGCTCCTGCAAAACTTTCATGAAACGCCACCGATTTTACACCTGAAACTTTCATCACACAATATGTGAACGCAAACGCTTCTAGCGTCAAATTCACAATCTACAAACTTGCACCGTTGCATACCGAAATGCGTCAGAATACAGTTCATAATGGCGCGTTGCATTCTCAGTGAGGTCACAAGGGGGAGCTGTAGCGGACATTTGCGTAATGCTCAAGGCGGAGCAACAGTTTGAGGAATATTGCGAATTTAGTTTGACAGAGAAAGGCGAGTTAGTTAGCTTGCTAAAAACTCTCATTCATGAAACTCAAATATACATAAGATTGGTTCTACGAACCATACGCGGAAATTCGTTCACAGACATTTGCTGGCATACTGCGGTTTGTTACCACTAAAGTAATGTAAGAACATACGTTACGTACGTACAATGGACCTTATTCATGAAACGCAAGCAAAATCGGAGCGATTTACATTAGATTGGTTTCACAAAAAAAACAAAAAAACAATACTGTTATCAAAAAATAAGCAACGAACAGGCTCTATTTAGTAAGGCAAATAATGAAATCTGCACATTCTCTTCTGGTGGTAAGCTGTGGTCTTCACTGCATTTGTAGAATGGCCTGTCACGTTTTTGGATCTGTGGATCCCAGAGCACAGTGTATTGTGATTAGGGCTGTCAATCAATTACAATTTTTTATCGAATTATGGTATGACGATTAATTAATCAAATCAATAGCAATTAGTCACATACATAAATATTTGCTGAGAAAGCCCCTCAGATAACAATAATTCAATATATAATGAAGTAATAATTATAAATGATATACTGTATATATATGTATGCATTACATTATTTAGGCACGCAATTTACGTATTAAAACATAATACATAAAGTTGCATTAGAATGCAATATATTGTTTATTTTCACATTATTGAACATAAGCTTATCATTGGCCTACAGTTCAACGCAATCCATTTTACAATTGAATTTGTCAGTCAGAACATGATTTATTATAAGGGCTTGTCTAAGGACGTGCAAATGTACACCTGCATCAGACGAATACTTCTGGAGCATATCTATTGGATTGCTTAATAAATGTACCGTTTTTAGGTCGCTGTGTCAAGTTAAACGAAGTTTGAAACTTAGAAAAACATCCCTTGAGATCCCTGCATTCGGATTTGTGCTTCATCATGCTGTGTTTGAATGCAAGAACGTGTTCTCGTGGTGTGTTGTCTGCTCTCTGTAAGTGTGGTTTGTTCTCTGTATAAGCTGTTTGTTGCCAAAACAGCGATTTTCGCATATTGCCCCCTGGACAAACAGGTGGTACTCCATAATTGTGTAACCGGTCCTGCTCGAACCCCTCCGCGCGGGATTCGAAACGGTGTCAGCGTTACATTATTTTATATATGATACTGTAAAGGTTATGATTTCCACTTTTTCCACAGAAAAACCACTTCACAACATCAAGCCAAGTCAAGAACACTCTCCTGAGGTAGGTGTATCATTATCAATGCCTACAATCAAGAGAAGATTTCATGAAGGGAAATACACAAGGTGTAAACCACTGGTAATCCTCAAGAATAGGAAGGCCAGATTAGACTGTTCAGAATAGTTCTTGAACACTTCTTTGGACAGATAAAACTAAGATGAAATTTTACCAGAATCATGTTTTGCTGCAGTTTCCTGGTGAAAGGACCACTAGAGGCACTACAACAATGGCGCATTTCATTCACTTTTACAATTCGCTGGTACTGTGGCTGTTTAGGACTTTATAAACATGTATTTTACATTCCCCTTCTGTCACTCACTCGACGTTGTGTCTATGTAGTGACACTAGGGTTTGCTTCTGAGAGCCCCATTCATCTCTGATCTTTGAGAAAACCATTGAAAATTGGCATGTGGAATTTGCATGCCACTCCCCTGGACATACGGGTATATAAGGAGCTGGCATACAAACACTCAATTAGACTACTTCTTCAGAGCCGAGCGGTAGTATTTCACTGAGCTGAACTACTCTGCCAAAGTCTTCATCTCTCTCGCTCTTATGAGCTGCTGCTTCTATGGTGCATTTCAGCGCCCCCCTCCTCTCGCACTGGTGTTGTGCAGAGAATTTCCCCTGGGCGCTTCAGCAGTAAAAGAGAATAATAATAAATAGTAAAAAAAGAGTATATTTTCTTGCTAAAAGTGTTCACACACGAAAGCATCTTTTTCAAGATGCCTTTTCGTCTGTGTGTTATTCCTGGTTGCGGTCGATATCTCTCCACCTCTGACGGCCACGATCGTTGTCTCACGTGTTTGGGTGCTACCCACATGGAGTCAGCTTTTGTGGATGGTTGCAAGGGTATGACCATGGCTACATTGCTGTTGCAGCTTTCCTTTGTCAGAGGGAAATCCACCCCAGTGGCTCCCTGACGCGGTCCTTCTACCTACGGTTATGAGGCGGAGTCGGTTAGTATTGGGGGCAATCTGGGGACATCGATGGGAGCCTTTCTGCCAGGAAATCCCCCACGTACCTCCCATTCCCCGGCACGCTTGTATGCCCCGGTTCAGTTTTGGGACGAGACATTGGGCCCACCTCACGGCCCTGTTCCTTTCTTCCAGGAGGTGCGTGAGGACCTTTTACTGCCCGAACCCAATCCGCGAACTCCTCCGCTCTCACTATCCTCGACGGCGGGGCGGCAAGGGGGTACTCGTCGATTCCTCAGGTGGACCAGGCGGTCACAGTGCACTTCTGCCCGCATATTACCGCTACCTGGCACAGTCGCCCGAGGCTCCCGTCCAGAGCTTGTAGGCTTACGTCATCATTGGCGGCTAAGGACTAAGGTGCTGCTGGACGTGCAGCCTCCGCCCTGCATGCCATGGGACTCCTGCAGGTGCACCAAGCCAAGGCACTGAAAGATCTGCACGAGGGTAGTCCTGACCCTGGACTAATGCAGGAGCTGCGCTCGGTGACCAATCTCTTTTCTTGGTATGAAGTTAGACTCTGTCTCAATGAGAGCACGCCTCACGGACAAGCGTGCTTGGTCAGTGCTGAATTTTCTGCGTGTCTTCAGGCAGAATACTGCGGTCCCACTGAAATCTTTTCAGAGGCTCCTGGGGCATATGGCTTCCTCGGCGGCTGCCACGGTGCATGGGTTGATGCAAACGAGACCGCTCTAGCACTTGCTTC
>NW_026266425.1:0-28912 GCF_025860055.1 Xyrauchen texanus
TCAAACACTTCGTTCGGTGCGGCGTATTGCTAGGCAGTTACCATAGTGATAGTAATCAAGTGTCCTTGCGATCCTGAGTGAAATAAATCAACCCGGAAGTCTGTACTCTTTTCTGGTGCAGAGATATGTGATTTGTTACTCGGTTGCTAGGGTAACCCCATCTGGTTGCTAGGCAGTTACCATAGTGATAGTAATCAAGTGTCCTTGCGATCCTGAGTGAAATAAATCAACCCGGAAGTCTGTACTATTTTCTGGTGCAGAGATATGTGATTTGTTACTCGGTTGCTAGGGTAACCCCATCTGGTTGCTAGGCAGTTACCATAGTGATAGTAATCAAGTGTCCTTGCCATCCTGATTGAAATAAGTCAACCCAGAAGTCTCTACGTTTTTCTGATGCAGAGATATGTGATTTGTTACTCGGTTGCTAGGGTAACCCCATCTGGTTGCTAGGCAGTTACCATAGTGATACTAATGAAGTGTCCTTGCCATCCTGGTTGAAATAAATCAACCTGGAAGTCTGTACTCTTTTCTGGTGCAGAGATATGTGATTTGTTTCTCGGTTGCTAGGAGTAACCCCATCTGGTTGCTAGGCAGTTACCATAGTGATAGTAATGAAGTGTCCTTGCCATCCTGAGTGAAATAAATCAACCCGGAAGTCTGTACTATTTTCTGGTGCAGAGATATGTGATTTGTTACTCGGTTGCTAGGGTAACCCCATCTGGTTGCTAGGCAGTTAACCATAGTGATACTAATCAAGTGTCCTTGCCATCCTGATTGAAATAAGTCAACCCGGAAGTCTCTACGTTTTTCTGATGCAGAGATATGTGATTTGTTACTTCGGTTGCTAGGGTAAGCCCATCTGGTTGCTAGGCAGTTACCATAGTGATACTAATCAAGTGTCCTTGCCATCCTGATTGAAATAAGTCAACCCGGAAGTCTCTACGTTTTTCTGATGCAGAGATATGTGATTTGTTACTTTCGGTTGCTAGGGTAACCCCATCTGGTTGCTAGGCAGTTACCATAGTGATACTAATCAAGTGTCCTTGCCATCCTGATTGAAATAAGTCAACCCGGAAGTCTCTATGTTTTTGTGATGCAGAGATATGTGATTTGTTACTCGGTTGCTAGGGTAAGCCCATCTGGTTGCTAGGCAGTTACCATAGTGATACTAATGAAGTGTCCTTGCCATCCTGATTGAAATAAGTCAACCCGGAAGTCTCTACGTTTTTCTGATGCAGAGATATGTGATTTGTTACTCGGTTGCTAGGGTAACCCCATCTGGTTGCTAGGCAGTTACCATAGTGATACTAATCAAGTCTCCTTGCCATCCTGATTGAAATAAATCAACCCAGAAGTCTCTCTGATTTTCTGGTGCAGAGATATAGTTACTGCTAAGCGGTTGCTAGGGTACTCTGTTTAGTTGCTAGGGAGTGGCTTGGCAGCTGCCAATCATGAATCTCCAAAGGCTGCTTGTCAGTATGAATGATATAAACCAACTCCCATGCCTCTGTGACATTCAGAATGGAAGATATCCCTCTATGGATTTTGGTTGTTAAGGTGCTTTCGACAATGGTTGCTAGGGAGGGGCTAGGAAGTGTTGATTTGATGCATGATTGGCTGTTTGCTGTCCGAGTCAAGCGAGACCACCCTTGTGTTTCTATGACACTTCTATCCGGAGATATCCCTTTGATCTGTTTCAATAGAAGTCTATGGGACTTGTTGCTAAGGTGCTCTTAATGGTTGCTAGGGCGTGGCTTGATAGCTTCACAATGATCCTGAGAGACTGATTGGTCGTCTGAGTAAAATGAGCCCACCCCTCGTCTCTATGACACTGTGATCCAGAGCTATGTTCAATACAAATCCCTATGCCTTTTTCATTTCATGGGCAGTCCTACACCATTATAAGTCAATTGGGGCATTTTTGGGCAGCTCCTGCCCCCAGGAGTGCAACTTTTACCCCATATTGAGGTATGCTCTTACAGAGCCTGCCAGCCTCTTCAAATGTGGCAAATCACTGCGTTTCTCTGAAATCCTAAGCTTGGAGCTGTGGCCGTCAAAGTTTGTCTCAATGTTAAGTCTATGGGATTTTTAGGCGCTTTTTTTGCCCCTGGGGCAAATACCGTACCCGATAAACATAAAAGTCATAGCACACGTGTCCTCAATAGGCCGTTCGATTTGACACCTCATTAGGTGGGTCTCACTAAGCGGTCTTGGGGCGAGTTAGGTGCGAAGTTTTGTTAAGAGATATAAAAATAAAAATAAAAATAACTAGATGGGTACATTTCCTGAAGAAAATGTGAGTGGTGCTTGCCGTGGCAAAACTAGATCAAACAGCATGTTGTAACTGGAAAAGAAAAAAATTATGGTCATAAATAAATCAGCCCAGAAGTCTGTGCGATTTTCTGGTGCAGAAATATGTGATTTTTACTTTCGGTTGCTAGGGTAAGCCCATGTGGTTGCTATGCAGTTACCAAGGTAATACAATACATGGCTCCTTTCCATCCTGAGTGAAATAAGTCAACCCGGAAGTCTGTAGTGTTTTCTGGTGCAGAGATATGTGATTTGTTACTTTCGGTTGCTAGGGTAACCCCATCTGGTTGCTAGGCAGTTACCATATTGATACTAATGAAGTGTCCTTGCCATCCTGGTTGAAATAAATCAACCCAGAAGTCTGTACTGTTTTCTGGTGCGAGATATGTGATTTGTTTCTCGGTTGCTAGGGTAACCCCATCTGGTTGCTAGGCAGTTACCATAGTGATAGTAATCAAGTGTCCTTGCGATGCTGAGTGAAATAAATCAACCGGAAGTCTGTACTCTTTTCTGGTGCGAGATATGTGATTTGTTTCTCGGTTGCTAGGAGTAACCCCATCTGGTTGCTAGGCAGTTACCATAGTGATAGTAATCAAGTGTCCTTGCGATCCTGAGTGAAATAAATCAACCGGAAGTCAGTACTATTTTGTGGTGCAGAGATATGTGATTTGTTACTTCGGTTGCTAGGGTAACCCCATCTGGTTGCTAGGCAGTTACCATAGTGATAGTAATCAAGTGTCCTTGCGATGCTGAGTGAAATAAATCAACCCGGAAGTCTGTACTCTTTTCTGGTGCGAGATATGTGATTTGTTTCTCGGTTGCTAGGGTAACCCCATCTGGTTGCTAGGCAGTTACCATAGTGATAGTAATCAAGTGTCCTTGCCATCCTGATTGAAATAAATCAACCGGAAGTCTGTACTCTTTTCTGGTGCGAGATATGTGATTTGTTTCTCGGTTGCTAGGGTAACCCCATCTGGTTGCTAGGCAGTTAACATAGTGATAGTAATCAAGTGTCCTTGCCATCCTGATTGAAATAAATCAACCGGAAGTCTGTACTCTTTTCTGGTGCGAGATATGTGATTTGTTTCTCGGTTGCTAGGAGTAACCCCATCTGGTTGCTAGGCAGTTACCATAGTGATAGTAATCAAGTGTCCTTGCCATCCTGATTGAAATAAATCAACCCGGAAGTCTGTACTCTTTTCTGGTGCGAGATATGTGATTTGTTTCTCGGTTGCTAGGAGTAACCCCATCTGGTTGCTAGGCAGTTAACATAGTGATACTTATCAAGTCTCCTTGCCATCCTGATTGAAATAAGTCAACCCGGAAGTCTCTATGTTTTTGTGATGCAGAGATATGTGATTTGTTACTTTCGGTTGCTAGGGTAAGCCCATCTGGTTGCTAGGCAGATACCATAGTGATACTAATCAAGTGTCCTTGCCATCCTGATTGAAATAAGTCAACCCGGAAGTCTCTACGTTTTTCTGATGCAGAGATATGTGATTTGTTACTTTCGGTTGCTAGGGTAAGCTCATCTGGTTGCTAGGCAGTTACCATAGTGATACTAATGAAGTGTCCTTGCCATCCTGATTGAAATAAGTCAACCGGAAGTCTCTATGTTTTTGTGATGCAGAGATATGTGATTTGTTACTTTCGGTTGCTAGGGTAAGCCCATCTGGTTGCTAGGCAGTTACCATAGTGATACTAATGAAGTGTCCTTTCCATCCTGATTGAAATAAGTCAACCCGGAAGTCTCTACGTTTTTCTGATGCAGAGATATGTGATTTGTTACTCGGTTGCTAGGGTAACCCCATCTGGTTGCTAGGCAGTTACCATAGTGATACTAATCAAGTCTCCTTGCCATCCTGATTGAAATAAATCAACCCAGAAGTCTCTCTGATTTTGTGGTGCAGAGATATAGTTACTGCTAAGCGGTTGCTAGGGTACTCTGTTTAGTTGCTAGGGAGTGGCTTGGCAGCTGCCAATCATGAATCTCCAAAGGCTGCTTGTCAGTATGAATGATATAAACCAACTCCCATGCCTCTGTGACATTCAGAATGGAAGATATCCCTCTATGGATTTTGGTTGTTAAGGTGCTTTCGACAATGGTTGCTAGGGAGGGGCTAGGAAGTGTTGATTTGATGCATGATTGGCTGTTTGCTGTCGAGTCAAGCGAGACCACCCTTGTGTTTCTATGACACTTCTATCCGGAGATATCCCTTTGATCTGTTTCAATAGAAGTCTATGGGACTTGTTGCTAAGGTGCTCTTAATGGTTGCTAGGGCGTGGCTTGATAGCTTCACAATGATCCTGAGAGACTGATTGGTCGTCTGAGTAAAATGAGCCCACCCCTGGTCTCTATGACACTGTGATCCAGAGCTATGTTCAATACAAATCCCTATGCCTTTTCATTTCATGGGCCGTCCTACACCATTATAAGTCAATTGGGGCATTTTTGGGCAGCTCCTGCCCCCAGGAGTGCAACTTTTACCCCATATTGAGGTATGCTCTTACAGAGCCTGCCAGCCTCTTCAAATGTGGCAAATCACGCGTTTCTGTGAAATCCTAGCTTCGGAGCTGTGGCCTCAAAGTTTGTCACAATGTTAAGTCTATGGGATTTTTAGGCGCTTTTTTGCCCCTGGGGCAAATACCGTACCCGATAAACATAAAAGTCATAGCACACGTGTCCTCAATAGGCCGTTCGATTTGACACCTCATTTGTGGGTCTCACTAAGCGGTGCTTGGAGACGAGTTAGGTGCGAAGTTTTGTGCAGGAGATAGAATAATAATAAAAAGAAGAAAAATAAAAATAAGTATGTGAGATTACAATAGTGATGCTTTGCAAGCACCACTAACTAGATAGGTACATTTCCTGAAGAAAATGTGAGTGGTGCTTGCCGTGGCAAAACTAGATCAAACAGCATGTTGTAACTGGAAAAGAAAAAAATTATGGTCATAAATAAATCAGCCCAGAAGTCTGTACGATTTTCTGGTGCAGAAATATGTGATTTGTTACTCGGTTGCTAGGGTAAGCCCATGTGGTTGCTATGCAGTTACCAAGGTAATACAATACATGGCTCCTTTCCATCCTGAGTGAAATAAGTCAACCCGGAAGTCTGTAGTGTTTTCTGGTGCAGAGATATGTGATTTGTTACTTCGGTTGCTAGGGTAACCCCATCTGGTTGCTAGGCAGTTACCATATTGATACTAATGAAGTGTCCTTGCCATCCTGGTTGAAATAAATCAACCCAGAAGTCTGTACTGTTTTCTGGTGCGAGATATGTGATTTGTTTCTCGGTTGCTAGGGTAACCCCATCTGGTTGCTAGGCAGTTACCATAGTGATAGTAATCAAGTGTCCTTGCGATGCTGAGTGAAATAAATCAACCCGGAAGTCTGTACTCTTTTCTGGTGCGAGATATGTGATTTGTTTCTCGGTTGCTAGGGTAACCCCATCTGGTTGCTAGGCAGTTACCATAGTGATAGTAATCAAGTGTCCTTGCGATCCTGAGTGAAATAAATCAACCCGGAAGTCAGTACTATTTTGTGGTGCAGAGATATGTGATTTGTTACTCGGTTGCTAGGGTAACCCCATCTGGTTGCTAGGCAGTTACCATAGTGATAGTAATCAAGTGTCCTTGCGATGCTGAGTGAAATAAATCAACCGGAAGTCTGTACTCTTTTCTGGTGCAGAGATATGTGATTTGTTTCTCGGTTGCTAGGGTAACCCCATCTGGTTGCTAGGCAGTTACCATAGTGATAGTAATCAAGTGTCCTTGCCATCCTGATTGAAATAAATCAACCCGGAAGTCTGTACTCTTTTCTGGTGCAGAGATATGTGATTTGTTTCTCGGTTGCTAGGGTAACCCCATCTGGTTGCTAGGCAGTTACCATAGTGATAGTAATCAAGTGTCCTTGCCATCCTGATTGAAATAAATCAACCCGGAAGTCTGTACTCTTTTCTGGTGCAGAGATATGTGATTTGTTTCTCGGTTGCTAGGGTAACCCCATCTGGTTGCTAGGCAGTTACCATAGTGATAGTAATCAAGTGTCCTTGCCATCCTGATTGAAATAAATCAACCCGGAAGTCTGTACTCTTTTCTGGTGCAGAGATATGTGATTTGTTTCTCGGTTGCTAGGGTAACCCCATCTGGTTGCTAGGCAGTTACCATAGTGATACTAATCAAGTCTCCTTGCCATCCTGATTGAAATAAGTCAACCCGGAAGTCTCTATGTTTTTGTGATGCAGAGATATGTGATTTGTTACTCGGTTGCTAGGGTAAGCCCATCTGGTTGCTAGGCAGTTACCATAGTGATACTAATCAAGTGTCCTTGCCATCCTGATTGAAATAAGTCAACCCGGAAGTCTCTACGTTTTTCTGATGCAGAGATATGTGATTTGTTACTCGGTTGCTAGGGTAACCCCATCTGGTTGCTAGGCAGTTACCATAGTGATACTAATCAAGTGTCCTTGCCATCCTGATTGAAATAAGTCAACCCGGAAGTCTCTATGTTTTTGTGATGCAGAGATATGTGATTTGTTACTTCGGTTGCTAGGGTAAGCCCATCTGGTTGCTAGGCAGTTACCATAGTGATACTAATGAAGTGTCCTTGCCATCCTGATTGAAATAAGTCAACCCGGAAGTCTCTACGTTTTTCTGATGCAGAGATATGTGATTTGTTACTCGGTTGCTAGGGTAACCCCATCTGGTTGCTAGGCAGTTACCATAGTGATACTAATCAAGTCTCCTTGCCATCCTGATTGAAATAAATCAACCCAGAAGTCTCTCTGATTTTCTGGTGCAGAGATATAGTTACTGCTAAGCGGTTGCTAGGGTACTCTGTTTAGTTGCTAGGGAGTGGCTTGGCAGCTGCCAATCATGAATCTCCAAAGGCTGCTTGTCAGTATGAATGATATAAACCAACTCCCATGCCTCTGTGACATTCAGAATGGAAGATATCCCTCTATGGATTTTGGTTGTTAAGGTGCTCGACAATGGTTGCTAGGGAGGGGCTAGGAAGTGTTGATTTGATGCATGATTGGCTGTTTGCTGTCCGAGTCAAGCGAGACCACCCTTGTGTTTCTATGACACTTCTATCCGGAGATATCCCTTTGATCTGTTTCAATAGAAGTCTATGGGACTTGTTGCTAAGGTGCTCTTAATGGTTGCTAGGGCGTGGCTTGATAGCTTCACAATGATCCTGAGAGACTGATTGGTCGTCTGAGTAAAATGAGCCCACCCCTGGTCTCTATGACACTGTGATCCAGAGCTATGTTCAATACAAATCCCTATGCCTTTTCATTTCATGGGCAGTCCTACACCATTATAAGTCAATTGGGGCATTTTTGGGCAGCTCCTGCCCCCCAGGGGTGCAACTTTTACCCCATATTGAGGTATGCTCTTACAGAGCCTGCCAGCCTCTTCAAATGTGGCAAATCACTGCGTTTCTGCGAAATCCTCAGCTTGGAGCTGTGGCCGTCAAAGTTTGTCACAATGTTAAGTCTATGGGATTTTTAGGCGCTTTTTTGCCCCTGGGGCAAATACCGTACCCCGATAAACTATAAAAGTCATAGCACACGTGTCCTCAATAGGCCGTTAGATTTGACACCTCATTTGTGGGTCTCATGCCAAGCGGTCTTGGGGACGAGTTAGGTGCCGAAGTTTTGTTGAGAGATAGAATAATAATAAAGAATAAAAAGTAAATAATAAGTATGTGAGATTACAATAGTGATGCTTTGCAAGCACCACTAACTAGATAGGTACATTTCCTGAAGAAAATGTGAGTGGTGCTTGCAGTGGCAAAACTAGATCAAACAGCATGCTGTAACTTGAAAAGAACAGAAATTATGGTCATAAATAAATCAACCCAGAAGTCTGTATGATGTTCTGGTGCAGAAATATGTGATTTGTTACTAGGTTGCTAGGGTAAGCCCATGTGGTTGCTAGGCAGTTACCATAGGTGATACTAATACAAGTGCTCCTTGCCATCCTGAGTGAAATAAGTCAACCCGGAAGTCTGTAGTGTTTTCTGGTGCAGAGATATGTGATTTGTTACTCGGTTGCTAGGGTAACCCCATCTGGTTGCTAGGCAGTTACCATAGTGATACTAATCAAGTCTCCTTGCCATCCTGATTGAAATAAATCAACCCAGAAGTCTCTACGTTTTTCTGATGCAGAGATATGTGATTTGTTACTTGGTTGCTAGGGTAACCCCATCTGGTTGCTAGGCAGTTACCATAGTGATACTAATCAAGTGTCCTTGCCATCCTGAGTGAAATAAGTCAACCCGGAAGTCTCTACTGTTTTCTGGTGCAGAGATATGTGATTTGTTACTCGGTTGCTAGGGTAACCCCATCTGGTTGCTAGGCAGTTACCATAGTGATAGTAATCAAGTCTCCTTGCCATCCTGATTGAAATAAATCAACCCAGAAGTCTCTATGTTTTCTGATGCAGAGATATGTGATTTGTTACTTGGTTGCTAGGGTAACCCCATCTGGTTGCTAGGCAGTTACCATAGTGATACTAATCAAGTGTCCTTGCCATCCTGAGTGAAATAAGTCAACCCGGAAGTCTCTACGTATTTCTGATGCAGAGATATGTGATTTGTTACTTCGGTTGCTAGGGTAACCCCATCTGGTTGCTAGGCAGTTACCATAGTGATACTAATCAAGTCTCCTTGCCATCCTGATTGAAATAAATCAACCCAGAAGTCTCTATCGATTTTCTGGTGCAGAGATATGTGATTTGTTACTCGGTTGCTAGGGTAACCCCATCTGGTTGCTAGGCAGTTACCATAGTGATACATAATCAAGTGTCTTTGCCATCCTGATTGAAATAAACCAACCCAGAAGTCTCTACGTTTTTCTGATGCAGAGATATGTGATTTGTTACTTGGTTGCTAGGGTAACCCCATATGGTTGCTAGGCAGTTACCATAGTGATACTAATGAAGTCTCCTTGCCATCCTGAGTGAAATAAGTCAACCCGGAAGTCTCTACTGTTTTCTAGTGCAGAGATATGTGATTTGTTACTCGGTTGCTAGGGTAACCCCATCTGGTTGCTAGGCAGTTACCATAGTGATAGTAATCAAGTGTCCTTGCCATCCTGAGTGAAATAAATCAACCCAGAGGTCTGTGATATTTTCTGGTGCAGAGATATGTGATTTGTTACTTGGTTGCTAGGGTAACCCCATCTGGTTGCTAGGCAGTTACCATAGTGATAGTAATAAAGTGTCCTTGCCATCCTGAATGAAATAAATCAACCCAGAGGTCTGTACTATTTTGTGGTGCAGAGATATGTGATTTGTTACTCGGTTGCTAGGGTAACCCCATCTGGTTGCTAGGCAGTTACCATAGTGATAGTAATCAAGTGTCCTTGCCATCCTGAGTGAAATAAATCAACCCAGAGGTCTGTACTATTTTCTGATGCAGAGATATGTGATTTGTTACTTCGGTTGCTAAGGTAACCCCATCTGGTTGCTAGGCAGTTACCATAGTGATACTAATGCAAGTGTCCTTGCCATCCTGATTGAAATAAGTCAACCCGGAAGTCTCTATGTTTTTGTGATGCAGAGATATGTGATTTGTTACTCGGTTGCTAGGGTAACCCCATCTGGTTGCTAGGCAGTTACCATAGTGATACTAATCAAGTGTCCTTGCCATCCTGATTGAAATAAGTCAACCCGGAAGTCTCTATGTTTTTGTGATGCAGAGATATGTGATTTGTTACTCGGTTGCTAGGGTAAGCCCATCTGGTTGCTAGGCAGTTACCATAGTGATACTAATCAAGTCTCCTGGCCATCCTGATTAAAATAAATCAACCCAGAATTCTCTTCAATTTTCTGGTGCAGAGATATGTGATTTGTTACTTTCGGTTGCTAGGGTAACCCCTCCTTGTTGCTAGGCAGTTACCATAGTGATCATAATCAAGTGTCTTTGCCATCCTGATTGAAATAAACCAACCCAGAAGTATCTACGTTTTTCTGATGCAGAGATATGTGATTTGTTACTTGGTTGCTAGGGTAACCCCATATGGTTGCTAGGCAGTTACCATAGTGATACTAATGAAGTGTCCTTGCCATCCTGAGTAAAATAAGTCAACCCGGAAGTCTCTACTGTTTTGTAGTGCAGAGATATGTGATTTGTTACTCGGTTGCTAGGGTAACCCCATCTGGTTGCTAGGCAGTTACCATAGTGATAGTAATCAGGTCTCCTTGCCATCCTGAGTGAAATAAACCAACCCAGAAGTCTGTACGTTTTTCTGATGCAGAGATATGTGATTTGTTACTTGGTTGCTAGGGTAACCCCATATGGTTGCTAGGCAGTTACCATAGTGATAGTAATGAAGTCTCCTTGCCATCCTGAGTGAAATAAGTCAACCCGGAAATCTCTACAAATTTCTGGTGGAAAGATATGTGATTTGTTACTCGGTTGCTAGGTTAACCCCATCTGGTTTCTAGGCAGTTACCATAGTGATACTAATCAAGTCTCCTGGCCATCCTGATTAAAATAAATCAACCCAGAATTCTCTTCAATTTTCTGGTGCAGAGATATGTGATTTGTTACTCGGTTGCTAGGGTAACCCCTCCTTGTTGCTAGGCAGTTACCATAGTGATCATAATCAAGTGTCTTTGCCATCCTGATTGAAATAAACCAACCCAGAAGTATCTACGTTTTTCTGATGCAGAGATATGTGATTTGTTACTTGGTTGCTAGGGTAACCCCATATGGTTGCTAGGCAGTTACCATAGTGATACTAATGAAGTCTCCTTGCCATCCTGAGTAAAATAAGTCAACCCGGAAGTCTCTACTGTTTTCTAGTGCAGAGATATGTGATTTGTTACTCGGTTGCTAGGGTAACCCCATCTGGTTGCTAGGCAGTTACCATAGTGATAGTAATCAAGTGTCCTTGCCATCCTGAGTGAAATAAATCAACCCAGAGGTCTGTGATATTTTCTGGTGCAGAGATATGTGATTTGTTACTTGGTTGCTAGGGTAACCCCATCTGGTTGCTAGGCAGTTACCATAGTGATAGTAATAAAGTGTCCTTGCCATCCTGAATAAATAACCCAGAGGTCTGTACTATTTTGTGGTGCGAGATATGTGATTTGTTGCTAGGTAACCCCATCTGGTTGCTAGGCAGTTACCATAGTGATACTAATCAAGTGTCCTTGCCAGCCTGATTGAAATAAGTCAACCCGAAGTCTCTATGTTTTTGTGATGCAGAGATATGTGATTTGTTACTTTCGGTTGCTAGGGTAAGCCCATCTGGTTGCTAGGCAGTTACCATAGTGATACTAATGAAGTGTCCTTTCCATCCTGATTGAAATAAGTCAACCCGGAAGTCTCTACGTTTTTCTGATGCAGAGATATGTGATTTGTTACTCGGTTGCTAGGGTAACCCCATCTGGTTGCTAGGCAGTTACCATAGTGATACTAATCAAGTCTCCTTGCCATCCTGATTGAAATAAATCAACCCAGAAGTCTCTCTGATTTTCTGGTGCAGAGATATAGTTACTGCTAAGCGGTTGCTAGGGTACTCTGTTTAGTTGCTAGGGAGTGGCTTGGCAGCTGCCAATCATGAATCTCCAAAGGCTGCTTGTCAGTATGAATGATATAAACCAACTCCCATGCCTCTGTGACATTCAGAATGGAAGATATCCCTCTATGGATTTTGGTTGTTAAGGTGCTCGACAATGGTTGCTAGGGAGGGGCTAGGAAGTGTTGATTTGATGCATGATTGGCTGTTTGCTGTCCGAGTCAAGCGAGACCACCCTTGTGTTTCTATGACACTTCTATCCGGAGATATCCCTTTGATATGTTTCAATAGAAGTCTATGGGACTTGTTGCTAAGGTGCTCTTAATGGTTGCTAGGGCGTGGCTTGATAGCTTCACAATGATCCTGAGAGACTGATTGGTCGTCTGAGTAAAATGAGCCCACCCCTCGTCTCTATGACACTGTGATCCAGAGCTATGTTCAATACAAATCCCTATGCCTTTTCATTTCATGGGCCGTCCTACACCATTATAAGTCAATTGGGGCATTTTTGGGCAGCTCCTGCCCCCAGGGGTGCAACTTTTACCCCATATTGAGGTATGCTCTTACAGAGCCTGCCAGCCTCTTCAAATGTGGCAAATCACACGTTTCTCTGAAATCCTAAGCTTGGAGCTGTGGCCGTCAAAGTTTGTCTCAATGTTAAGTCTATGTGATTTTTCGGCCGCTTTTTTGCCCCTGGGGCAAATACCGTACCCGATAAACATAAAAGTCATAGCACACGTGTCCTCAATAGGCCGTTCGATTTGACACCTCATTAGTGGGTCTACGCCAAGCGGTCTTGGGACGAGTTAGGTGCGAAGTTTTGTTAAGAGATATAAAAATAAAAATAAAAATAAAAATAATAAGTATGTGAGATTACAATAGTGATGCTTTGCAAGCACCACTAATAACTAGATAGGTACATTTCCTGAAGAAAATGTGAGTGGTGCTTGCCGTGGCAAAACTCGATCAAACAGCATGCTGTAACTTGAAAAGAACAGAAATTGTGGTCATAAATAAATCAACCCAGAAGTCTGTATGATGTTCTGGTGCAGAAATATGTGATTTGTTACTCGGTTGCTAGGGTAAGCCCATGTGGTTGCTAGGCAGTTACCATAGTGATACTAATCAAGTGCTCCTTGCCATCCTGATTGAAATAAGTCAACCCGGAAGTCTGTACTGTTTTCTGGTGCAGAGATATGTGATTTGTTACTCGGTTGCTAGGGTAACCCCATCTGGTTGCTAGGCAGTTACCATAGTGATACTAATCAAGTCTCCTTGCCATCCTGATTGAAATAAGTCAACCCAGAAGTCTCTACGTTTTTCTGGTGCAGAGATATGTGATTTGTTACTCGGTTGCTAGGGTAACCCCATCTGGTTGCTAGGCAGTTACCATAGTGATACTAATCAAGTGTCCTTGCCATCCTGATTGAAATAAATCAACCCAGAAGTCTCTACTATTTTCTGGTGCAGAGATATGTGATTTGTTACTCGGTTGCTAGGGTAACCCCATCTGGTTGCTAGGCAGTTACCATAGTGATACTAATCAAGTCTCCTTGCCATCCTGATTGAAATAAATCAACCCGGAAGTCTCTACTGATTTTCTGATGCAGAGATATGTGATTTGTTACTCGGTTGCTAGGGTAACCCCATCTGGTTGCTAGGCAGTTACCATAGTGATACTAATCAAGTGTCCTTGCCATCCTGATTGAAATAAGTCAACCCGGAAGTCTCTACGTTTTTCTGATGCAGAGATATGTGATTTGTTACTCGGTTGCTAGGGTAACCCCATCTGGTTGCTAGGCAGTTACCATAGTGATACTAATGAAGTGTCCTTGCCATCCTGATTGAAATAAGTCAACCCGGAAGTCTCTATGTTTTCTGATGCAGAGATATGTGATTTGTTACTCGGTTGCTAGGGTAACCCCATCTGGTTGCTAGGCAGTTACCATAGTGATACTAATCAAGTGTCCTTGCCATCCTGATTGAAATAAGTCAACCCGGAAGTCTCTACTATTTTCTGATGCAGAGATATGTGATTTGTTACTCGGTTGCTAGGGTAACCCCATCTGGTTGCTAGGCAGTTACCATAGTGATACTAATCAAGTCTCCTTGCCATCCTGATTGAAATAAGTCAACCCAGAAGTCTCTACGTTTTTCTGATGCAGAGATATGTGATTTGTTACTTGGTTGCTAGGGTAACCCCATCTGGTTGCTAGGCAGTTACCATAGTGATACTAATCAAGTGTCCTTGCCATCCTGAGTGAAATAAGTCAACCCGGAAGTCTCTACTGTTTTCTGAGTGCAGAGATATGTGATTTGTTACTCGGTTGCTAGGGTAACCCCATCTGGTTGCTAGGCAGTTACCATAGTGATAGTAATCAGGTCTCCTTGCCATCCTGAGTGAAATAAACCAACCCAGAAGTCTGTACGTTTTTCTGATGCAGAGATATGTGATTTGTTACTTGGTTGCTAGGGTAACCCCATATGGTTGCTAGGCAGTTACCATAGTGATAGTAATGAAGTCTCCTTGCCATCCTGAGTGAAATAAGTCAACCCGGAAATCTCTACAAATTTCTGGTGGAAAGATATGTGATTTGTTACTCGGTTGCTAGGTTAACCCCATCTGGTTTCTAGGCAGTTACCATAGTGATACTAATCAAGTCTCCTGGCCATCCTGATTAAAATAAATCAACCCAGAATTCTCTTCAATTTTCTGGTGCAGAGATATGTGATTTGTTACTCGGTTGCTAGGGTAACCCCTCCTTGTTGCTAGGCAGTTACCATAGTGATCATAATCAAGTGTCTTTGCCATCCTGATTGAAATAAACCAACCCAGAAGTATCTACGTTTTTCTGATGCAGAGATATGTGATTTGTTACTTGGTTGCTAGGGTAACCCCATATGGTTGCTAGGCAGTTACCATAGTGATACTAATGAAGTCTCCTTGCCATCCTGAGTAAAATAAGTCAACCCGGAAGTCTCTACTGTTTTCTAGTGCAGAGATATGTGATTTGTTACTCGGTTGCTAGGGTAACCCCATCTGGTTGCTAGGCAGTTACCATAGTGATAGTAATCAAGTGTCCTTGCCATCCTGAGTGAAATAAATCAACCCAGAGGTCTGTGATATTTTCTGGTGCAGAGATATGTGATTTGTTACTTGGTTGCTAGGGTAACCCCATCTGGTTGCTAGGCAGTTACCATAGTGATAGTAATAAAGTGTCCTTGCCATCCTGAATGAAATAAATCAACCCAGAGGTCTGTACTATTTTGTGGTGCAGAGATATGTGATTTGTTACTCGGTTGCTAGGGTAACCCCATCTGGTTGCTAGGCAGTTACCATAGTGATACTAATCAAGTGTCCTTGCCAGCCTGATTGAAATAAGTCAACCCGGAAGTCTCTATGTTTTTGTGATGCAGAGATATGTGATTTGTTACTCGGTTGCTAGGGTAAGCCCATCTGGTTGCTAGGCAGTTACCATAGTGATACTAATGAAGTGTCCTTTCCATCCTGATTGAAATAAGTCAACCCGGAAGTCTCTACGTTTTTCTGATGCAGAGATATGTGATTTGTTACTCGGTTGCTAGGGTAACCCCATCTGGTTGCTAGGCAGTTACCATAGTGATACTAATCAAGTCTCCTTGCCATCCTGATTGAAATAAATCAACCCAGAAGTCTCTCTGATTTTCTGGTGCAGAGATATAGTTACTGCTAAGCGGTTGCTAGGGTACTCTGTTTAGTTGCTAGGGAGTGGCTTGGCAGCTGCCAATCATGAATCTCCAAAGGCTGCTTGTCAGTATGAATGATATAAACCAACTCCCATGCCTCTGTGACATTCAGAATGGAAGATATCCCTCTATGGATTTTGGTTGTTAAGGTGCTCGACAATGGTTGCTAGGGAGGGGCTAGGAAGTGTTGATTTGATGCATGATTGGCTGTTTGCTGTCCCGAGTCAAGCGAGACCACCCTTGTGTTTCTATGACACTTCTATCCGGAGATATCCCTTTGATATGTTTCAATAGAAGTCTATGGGACTTGTTGCTAAGGTGCTCTTAATGGTTGCTAGGGCGTGGCTTGATAGCTTCACAATGATCCTGAGAGACTGATTGGTCGTCTGAGTAAAATGAGCCCACCCCTCGTCTCTATGACACTGTGATCCAGAGCTATGTTCAATACAAATCCCTATGCCTTTTCATTTCATGGGCCGTCCTACACCATTATAAGTCAATTGGGGCATTTTTGGGCAGCTCCTGCCCCCAGGGGTGCAACTTTTACCCCATATTGAGGTATGCTCTTACAGAGCCTGCCAGCCTCTTCAAATGTGGCAAATCACACGTTTCTACTGAAATCCTCGCTTGGAGCTGTGACGCGTCAAAGTTTGTCTCAATGTTAAGTCTATGTGATTTTTCGGCCGCTTTTTTGCCCCTGGGGCAAATACCGTACCCCGATAAACTTATAAAAGTCATAGCACACGTGTCCTCAATAGGCCGTTCGATTTGACACCTCATTAGTGGGTCTACGCCAAGCGGTCGCGGGACGAGTTAGGTGCCGAAGTTTTGTTAAGAGATATAAAAATAAAAATAAAATAATAAAATACTAGATAGGTACATTTCCTGAAGAAAATGTGAGTGGTGCTTGCCGTGGCAAAACTCAGATCAAACAGCATGTTATAACTTGAAAAGAACAAAAATTATGGTCATAAATAAATCAACCCAGAAGTCTGTACGATGTTCTGGTGCAGAAATATGTGATTTGTTACTAGGTTGCTAGGGTAACCCCATGTGGTTGCTAGGCAGTTACCATAGTGATACTAATACAAGTCTCCTTGCCATCCTGATTGAAATAAGTCAACCCGGAAGTCTGTACTGTTTTCTGATGCAGAGATATGTGATTTGTTACTCGGTTGCTAGGGTAACCCCATCTGGTTGCTAGGCAGTTACCATAGTGATACTAATCAAGTCTCCTTGCCATCCTGATTGAAATAAGTCAACCCAGAAGTCTGTACTATTTTCTGGTGCAGAGATATGTGATTTGTTACTCGGTTGCTAGGGTAACCCCATCTGGTTGCTAGGCAGTTACCATAGTGATACTAATCAAGTGTCCTTGCCATCCTGAGTGAAATAAATCAACCCAGAAGTCTCTACTATTTTCTGGTGCAGAGATATGTGATTTGTTACTCGGTTGCTAGGGTAACCCCATCTGGTTGCTAGGCAGTTACCATAGTGATACTAATCAAGTGTCCTTGCCATCCTGATTGAAATAAGTCAACCCGGAAGTCTCTACTGTTTTCTGATGCAGAGATATGTGATTTGTTACTCGGTTGCTAGGGTAACCCCATCTGGTTGCTAGGCAGTTACCATAGTGATACTAATCAAGTGTCCTTGCCATCCTGATTGAAATAAGTCAACCCGGAAGTCTCTACGTTTTTCTGATGCAGAGATATGTGATTTGTTACTTCGGTTGCTAGGGTAACCCCATCTGGTTGCTAGGCAGTTACCATAGTGATACTAATGAAGTGTCCTTGTCATCCTGAGTGAAATAAGTCAACCCGGAAGTCTCTACTGTTTTCTGTGATGCAGAGATATGTGATTTGTTACTTCGGTTGCTAGGGTAAGCCCATCTGGTTGCTAGGCAGTTACCATAGTGATACTAATCAAGTGTCCTTGCCATCCTGATTGAAATAAGTCAACCCGGAAGTCTCTACTATTTTCTGATGCAGAGATATGTGATTTGTTACTCGGTTGCTAGGGTAACCCCATCTGGTTGCTAGGCAGTTACCATAGTGATACTAATCAAGTCTCCTTGCCATCCTGATTGAAATAAGTCAACCCAGAAGTCTCTACGATTTTCTGATGCAGAGATATGTGATTTGTTACTCGGTTGCTAGGGTAACCCCATCTGGTTGCTAGGCAGTTACCATAGTGATACTAATCAAGTGCTCCTTGCCATCCTGATTGAAATAAGTCAACCCGGAAGTCTCTACTGTTTTCTGGTGCAGAGATATGTGATTTGTTACTTCGGTTGCTAGGGTAACCCCATCTGGTTGCTAGGCAGTTACCATAGTGATAGTAATCAGGTCTCCTTGCCATCCTGAGTGAAATAAACCAACCCAGAAGTCTGTACGTTTTTCTGATGCAGAGATATGTGATTTGTTACTTGGTTGCTAGGGTAACCCCATATGGTTGCTAGGCAGTTACCATAGTGATAGTAATGAAGTCTCCTTGCCATCCTGAGTGAAATAAGTCAACCCGGAAATCTCTACAAATTTCTGGTGGAAAGATATGTGATTTGTTACTCGGTTGCTAGGTTAACCCCATCTGGTTTCTAGGCAGTTACCATAGTGATACTAATCAAGTCTCCTGGCCATCCTGATTAAAATAAATCAACCCAGAATTCTCTTCAATTTTCTGGTGCAGAGATATGTGATTTGTTACTCGGTTGCTAGGGTAACCCCTCCTTGTTGCTAGGCAGTTACCATAGTGATCATAATCAAGTGTCTTTGCCATCCTGATTGAAATAAACCAACCCAGAAGTATCTACGTTTTCTGATGCAGAGATATGTGATTTGTTACTTGGTTGCTAGGGTAACCCCATATGGTTGCTAGGCAGTTACCATAGTGATACTAATGAAGTCTCCTTGCCATCCTGAGTAAAATAAGTCAACCCGGAAGTCTGTACTGTTTTCTAGTGCAGAGATATGTGATTTGTTACTCGGTTGCTAGGGTAACCCCATCTGGTTGCTAGGCAGTTACCATAGTGATAGTAATCAAGTGTCCTTGCCATCCTGAGTGAAATAAATCAACCCAGAGGTCTGTGATATTTTCTGGTGCAGAGATATGTGATTTGTTACTTGGTTGCTAGGGTAACCCCATCTGGTTGCTAGGCAGTTACCATAGTGATAGTAATAAAGTGTCCTTGCCATCCTGAATGAAATAAATCAACCCAGAGGTCTGTACTATTTTGTGGTGCAGAGATATGTGATTTGTTACTCGGTTGCTAGGGTAACCCCATCTGGTTGCTAGGCAGTTACCATAGTGATACTAATCAAGTGTCCTTGCCAGCCTGATTGAAATAAGTCAACCCGGAAGTCTCTATGTTTTTGTGATGCAGAGATATGTGATTTGTTACTCGGTTGCTAGGGTAAGCCCATCTGGTTGCTAGGCAGTTACCATAGTGATACTAATGAAGTGTCCTTTCCATCCTGATTGAAATAAGTCAACCCGGAAGTCTCTACGTTTTTCTGATGCAGAGATATGTGATTTGTTACTTCGGTTGCTAGGGTAACCCCATCTGGTTGCTAGGCAGTTACCATAGTGATACTAATCAAGTCTCCTTGCCATCCTGATTGAAATAAATCAACCCAGAAGTCTCTCTGATTTTCTGGTGCAGAGATATAGTTACTGCTAAGCGGTTGCTAGGGTACTCTGTTTAGTTGCTAGGGAGTGGCTTGGCAGCTGCCAATCATGAATCTCCAAAGGCTGCTTGTCAGTATGAATGATATAAACCAACTCCCATGCCTCTGTGACATTCAGAATGGAAGATATCCCTCTATGGATTTTGGTTGTTAAGGTGCTCGACAATGGTTGCTAGGGAGGGGCTAGGAAGTGTTGATTTGATGCATGATTGGCTGTTTGCTGTCCCGAGTCAAGCGAGACCACCCTTGTGTTTCTATGACACTTCTATCCGGAGATATCCCTTTGATATGTTTCAATAGAAGTCTATGGGACTTGTTGCTAAGGTGCTCTTAATGGTTGCTAGGGCGTGGCTTGATAGCTTCACAATGATCCTGAGAGACTGATTGGTCGTCTGAGTAAAATGAGCCCACCCCTCGTCTCTATGACACTGTGATCCAGAGCTATGTTCAATACAAATCCCTATGCCTTTTCATTTCATGGGCCGTCCTACACCATTATAAGTCAATTGGGGCATTTTTGGGCAGCTCCTGCCCCCAGGGGTGCAACTTTTACCCCATATTGAGGTATGCTCTTACAGAGCCTGCCAGCCTCTTCAAATGTGGCAAATCACACGTTTCTACTGAAATCCTCAGCTTGGAGCTGTGACGCGTCAAAGTTTGTCTCAATGTTAAGTCTATGTGATTTTTAGGCGCTTTTTTGCCCCTGGGGCAAATACCGTACCCGATAAGCTTATAAAAGTCATAGCACACGTGTCCTCAATAGGCCGTTCGATTTGACACCTCATTCGTGGGTCTACGCCAAGCGGTGCGGGACGAGTTAGGTGCCGAAGTTTTGTTAAGAGATATAAAAATAAAAATAAAAATAAAAATAATAAGTATGTGAGATTACAATAGTGATGCTTTGCAAGCACCACTAACTAGATAGGTACATTTCCTGAAGAAAATGTGAGTGGTGCTTGCCGTGGCAAAACTAGATCAAATAGCCTGCTTGAAAAGAACAGAAATTGTGGTCATAAATAAATCAACCCAGAAGTCTGTATAATGTTCTGGTGCAGAAATATGTGATTTGTTAGTAGGTTGCTAGGGTAACCCCATGTGGTTGCTAGGCAGTTACCATAGTGATACTAATCAAGTGTCCTTGCCATCCTGATTGAAATAAGTCAAACCGGAAGTCTGTATGTTTTTGTGATGCAGAGATATGTGATTTGTTACTCGGTTGCTAGGGTAAGCCCATCTGGTTGCTAGGCAGTTACCATAGTGATACTAATGAAGTCTCCTTTCCATCCTGATTGAAATAAGTCAACCCGGAAGTCTCTACGTTTTTCTGATGCAGAGATATGTGATTTGTTACTCGGTTGCTAGGGTAACCCCATCTGGTTGCTAGGCAGTTACCATAGTGATACTAATCAAGTGTCCTTGCCATCCTGATTGAAATAAATCAACCCAGAAGTCTCTCTGATTTTCTGGTGCAGAGATATAGTTACTGCTAAGCGGTTGCTAGGGTACTCTGTTTAGTTGCTAGGGAGTGGCTTGGCAGCTGCCAATCATGAATCTCCAAAGGCTGCTTGTCAGTATGAATGATATAAACCAACTCCCATGCCTCTGTGACATTCAGAATGGAAGATATCCCTCTATGGATTTTGGTTGTTAAGGTGCTCGACAATGGTTGCTAGGGAGGGGCTAGGAAGTGTTGATTTGATGCATGATTGGCTGTTTGCTGTCCCGAGTAAAGCGAGACCACCCTTGTGTTTCTATGACACTTCTATCCGGAGATATCCCTTTGATCTGTTTCAATAGAAGTCTATGGGACTTGTTGCTAAGGTGCTCTTAATGGTTGCTAGGGCGTGGCTTGATAGCTTCACAATGATCCTGAGAGACTGATTGGTCGTCTGAGTAAAATGAGCCCACCCCCTCGTCTCTATGACACTGTGATCCAGAGCTATGTTCAATACAAATCCCTATGCCTTTTCATTTCAGGGGCCGTCCTACACCATTATAAGTCAATTGGGGCATTTTTGGGCAGCTCCTGCCCCCAGGAGTGCAGCTTTTACCCCATATTGAGGTATGCTCTTACAGAGCCTGCCAGCCTCTTCAAATGTGGCAAATCACACGTTTCTACTGAAATCCTCGCTTGGAGCTGTGACGCGTCAAAGTTTGTCTCAATGTTAAGTCTATGGGATTTTTCGGCTGCTTTTTTGCCCCTGGGGCAAGTACCGTACCCCGATAAGCTTATAAAAGTCATAGCACACGTGTCCTCAATAGGCCGTTCGATTTGACACCTCATTACGTGGGTCTACGCCAAGCGGTGCTGGGACGAGTTAGGTGCCGAAGTTTTGTTAAGAGATATAAAAAATAAGAAAAATAAAAATAATAAAAATAGCTAGATAGGTACATTTCCTGAAGAAAATGTGAGTGGTGCTTGCCGTGGCAAAACTCGTCAAACAGCATGTTGTAACTTGAAAAGAACAAAAATTATGGTCATAAATAAATCAACCCAGAAGTCTGTACGATTTTCTGGTGCAGAAATATGTGATTTGTTACTCGGTTGCTAGGGTAAGCCCATGTGGTTGCTATGCAGTTACCAAGGTAATACAATACATGGCTCCTTTCCATCCTGAGTGAAATAAGTCAACCCGGAAGTCTGTAGTGTTTTCTGGTGCAGAGATATGTGATTTGTTACTCGGTTGCTAGGGTAACCCCATCTGGTTGCTAGGCAGTTACCATAGTGATACTAATGAAGTGTCCTTGCCATCCTGGTTGAAATAAATCAACCCGGAAGTCTGTACTGTTTTCTGGTGCAGAGATATGTGATTTGTTACTCGGTTGCTAGGGTAACCCCATCTGGTTGCTAGGCAGTTACCATAGTGATAGTAATCAAGTGTCCTTGCCATCCTGAGTGAAATAAATCAACCCGGAAGTCTGTACTATTTTCTGGTGCAGAGATATGTGATTTGTTACTCGGTTGCTAGGGTAACCCCATCTGGTTGCTAGGCAGTTACCATAGTGATACTAATCAAGTGTCCTTGCCATCCTGATTGAAATAAGTCAACCCAGAAGTCTCTACGTTTTTCTGATGCAGAGATATGTGATTTGTTACTCGGTTGCTAGGGTAAGCCCATCTGGTTGCTAGGCAGTTACCATAGTGATACTAATGAAGTGTCCTTGCCATCCTGATTGAAATAAGTCAACCCGGAAGTCTCTACGTTTTTCTGATGCAGAGATATGTGATTTGTTACTCGGTTGCTAGGGTAACCCCATCTGGTTGCTAGGCAGTTACCATAGTGATACTAATCAAGTCTCCTTGCCATCCTGATTGAAATAAATCAACCCAGAAGTCTCTCTGATTTTCTGGTGCAGAGATATAGTTACTGCTAAGCGGTTGCTAGGGTACTCTGTTTAGTTGCTAGGGAGTGGCTTGGCAGCTGCCAATCATGAATCTCCAAAGGCTGCTTGTCAGTATGAATGATATAAACCAACTCCCATGCCTCTGTGACATTCAGAATGGAAGATATCCCTCTATGGATTTTGGTTGTTAAGGTGCTCGACAATGGTTGCTAGGGAGGGGCTAGGAAGTGTTGATGTGATGCATGATTGGCTGTTTGCTGTCCGAGTCAAGCGAGACCACCCTTGTGTTTCTATGACACTTCTATCCGGAGATATCCCTTTGATCTGTTTCAATAGAAGTCTATGGGACTTGTTGCTAAGGTGCTCTTAATGGTTGCTAGGGCGTGGCTTGATAGCTTCACAATGATCCTGAGAGACTGATTGGTCGTCTGAGTAAAATGAGCCCACCCCTCGTCTCTATGACACTGTGATCCAGAGCTATGTTCAATACAAATCCCTATGCCTTTTCATTTCATGGGCCGTCCTACACCATTATAAGTCAATTGGGGCATTTTTGGGCAGCTCCTGCCCCCAGGGGTGCAACTTTTACCCCATATTGAGGTATGCTCTTACAGAGCCTGCCAGCCTCTTCAAATGTGGCAAATCACACGTTTCTCACGAAATCCTACGCTTGGAGCTGTGACGCGTCAAAGTTTGTCTCAATGTTAAGTCTATGGGATTTTTCGGCCGCTTTTTTGCCCCTGGGGCAAATACCGTACCCCGATAAGCTTATAAAAGTCATAGCACACGTGTCCTCAATAGGCCGTTCGATTTGACACCTCATTACGTGGGTCTACGCCAAGCGGTCGTGGGACGAGTTAGGTGCCGAAGTTTTGTTAAGAGATATAAAAAATAAAAATAAATAATAAATAACTAGATGAGGTACATTTCCTGAAGAAAATGTGAGTGGTGCTTGCCGTGGCAAAACTCGATCAAACAGCATGTTGTAACTTGAAAAGAACAAAAATTATGGTCATAAATAAATCAACCCAGAAGTCTGTATGATTTTCTGGTGCAGAAATATGTGATTTGTTACTCGGTTGCTAGGGTAAGCCCATGTGGTTGCTATGCAGTTACCAAGGTAATACAATACATGGCTCCTTTCCATCCTGAGTGAAATAAGTCAACCCGGAAGTCTGTAGTGTTTTCTGGTGCAGAGATATGTGATTTGTTACTTCGGTTGCTAGGGTAACCCCATCTGGTTGCTAGGCAGTTACCATAGTGATACTAATGAAGTGTCCTTGCCATCCTGATTGAAATAAGTCAACCCAGAAGTCTGTACTGTTTTCTGATGCAGAGATATGTGATTTGTTACTCGGTTGCTAGGGTAACCCCATCTGGTTGCTAGGCAGTTACCATAGTGATACTAATCAAGTGTCCTTGCCATCCTGATTGAAATAAATCAACCCGGAAGTCTCTACTGCTTTTCTGGTGCAGAGATATGTGATTTGTTACTCGGTTGCTAGGGTAACCCCATCTGGTTGCTAGGCAGTTACCATAGTGATACTAATCAAGTGTCCTTGCCATCCTGAGTGAAATAAATCAACCCGAAGTCAGTACTATTTTGTGGTGCAGAGATATGTGATTTGTTACTCGGTTGCTAGGGTAACCCCATCTGGTTGCTAGGCAGTTACCATAGTGATAGTAATCAAGTGTCCTTGCGATGCTGAGTGAAATAAATCAACCCGGAAGTCTGTACTCTTTTCTGGTGCCGAGATATGTGATTTGTTTCTCGGTTGCTAGGGTAACCCCATCTGGTTGCTAGGCAGTTACCATAGTGATAGTAATCAAGTGTCCTTGCCATCCTGATTGAAATAAATCAACCCGGAAGTCTGTACTCTTTTCTGGTGCAGAGATATGTGATTTGTTACTCGGTTGCTAGGGTAACCCCATCTGGTTGCTAGGCAGTTACCATAGTGATAGTAATCAAGTGTCCTTGCCATCCTGATTGAAATAAATCAACCCGGAAGTCTGTACTCTTTTCTGGTGCCGAGATATGTGATTTGTTTCTCGGTTGCTAGGGTAACCCCATCTGGTTGCTAGGCAGTTACCATAGTGATAGTAATCAAGTGTCCTTGCCATCCTGATTGAAATAAATCAACCCGGAAGTCTGTACTCTTTTCTGGTGCAGAGATATGTGATTTGTTTCTCGGTTGCTAGGGTAACCCCATCTGGTTGCTAGGCAGTTAACATAGTGATACTTATCAAGTCTCCTTGCCATCCTGATTGAAATAAGTCAACCCGGAAGTCTCTATGTTTTTGTGATGCAGAGATATGTGATTTGTTACTTCGGTTGCTAGGGTAAGCCCATCTGGTTGCTAGGCAGTTACCATAGTGATACTAATCAAGTGTCCTTGCCATCCTGATTGAAATAAGTCAACCCGGAAGTCTCTACGCTTTTCTGATGCAGAGATATGTGATTTGTTACTCGGTTGCTAGGGTAACCTCATCTGGTTGCTAGGCAGTTACCATAGTGATACTAATCAAGTGTCCTTGCCATCCTGATTGAAATAAGTCAACCCGGAAGTCTCTATGTTTTTGTGATGCAGAGATATGTGATTTGTTACTCGGTTGCTAGGGTAAGCCCATCTGGTTGCTAGGCAGTTACCATAGTGATACTAATGAAGTGTCCTTTCCATCCTGATTGAAATAAGTCAACCCGGAAGTCTCTACGTTTTTCTGATGCAGAGATATGTGATTTGTTACTCGGTTGCTAGGGTAACCCCATCTGGTTGCTAGGCAGTTACCATAGTGATACTAATCAAGTCTCCTTGCCATCCTGATTGAAATAAATCAACCCAGAAGTCTCTCTGATTTTCTGGTGCAGAGATATAGTTACTGCTAAACGGTTGCTAGGGTACTCTGTTTAGTTGCTAGGGAGTGGCTTGGCAGCTGCCAATCATGAATCTCCAAAGGCTGCTTGTCAGTATGAATGATATAAACCAACTCCCATGCCTCTGTGACATTCAGAATGGAAGATATCCCTCTATGGATTTTGGTTGTTAAGGTGCTCGACAATGGTTGCTAGGGAGGGGCTAGGAAGTGTTGATTTGATGCATGATTGGCTGTTTGCTGTCCCGAGTCAAACGAGACCACCCTTGTGTTTCTATGACACTTCTATCCGGAGATATCCCTTTGATCTGTTTCAATAGAAGTCTATGGGACTTGTTGCTAAGGTGCTCTTAATGGTTGCTAGGGCGTGGCTTGATAGCTTCACAATGATCCTGAGAGACTGATTGGTCGTCTGAGTAAAATGAGCCCACCCCTGGTCTCTATGACACTGTGATCCAGAGCTATGTTCAATACAAATCCCTATGCCTTTTCATTTCATGGGCCGTCCTACACCATTATAAGTCAATTGGGGCATTTTTGGGCAGCTCCTGCCCCCAGGGGTGCAACTTTTACCCCATATTGAGGTATGCTCTTACAGAGCCTGCCAGCCTCTTCAAATGTGGCAAATCACACGTTTCTGTGAAATCCTCGCTCGGAGCTGTGGCGCTCAAAGTTTGTCACAATGTTAAGTCTATGGGATTTTTCGGCGCTTTTTTGCCCCTGGGGCAAATACCGTACCCGATAAGCTTATAAAAGTCATAGCACACGTGTCCTCAATAGGCCGTTCGATTTGACACCTCATTATGTGGGTCTACGCCAAGCGGTGCTTGGGACGAGTTAGGTGCGAAGTTTTGTTACGGAGATAGAATAATAATAAAAAAAGAAAAATAAAAATAAGTATGTGAGATTACAATAGTGATGCTTTGCAAGCACCACTAATAAAAAGAAGAAAATAAAATAAGTATGTGAGATTACAATAGTGATGCTTTGCAAGCACCACTAATAAAAATAAAAATAATAAGTATGTGAGATTACAATAGTGATGCTTTGCAAGCACCACTAATAAAAAATAATAAGTATGTGAGATTACAATAGTGATGCTTTGCAAGCACCACTAATAAAAATAATAAGTATGTGAGATTACAATAGTGATGCTTTGCAAGCACCACTAATAAGTATGTGAGATTACAATAGTGATGCTTTGCAAGCACCACTAATAAGTATGTGAGATTACAATAGTGATGCTTTGCAAGCACCACTAATAAGTATGTGAGATTACAATAGTGATGCTTTGCAAGCACCACTAATAATAAGTATGTGAGATTACAATAGTGATGCTTTGCAAGCACCACTAACTAGATAGGTACATTTCCTGAAGAAAATGTGAGTGGTGCTTGCCGTGGCAAAACTCGTCAAATAGCCTGCTTGAAAAGAACAGAAATTGTGGTCATAAATAAATCAACCCAGAAGTCTGTATAATGTTCTGGTGCAGAAATATGTGATTTGTTAGTAGGTTGCTAGGGTAACCCCATGTGGTTGCTAGGCAGTTACCATAGTGATACTAATCAAGTGTCCTTGCCATCCTGATTGAAATAAGTCAAACCGGAAGTCTGTATGTTTTTGTGATGCAGAGATATGTGATTTGTTACTCGGTTGCTAGGGTAAGCCCATCTGGTTGCTAGGCAGTTACCATAGTGATACTAATGAAGTCTCCTTTCCATCCTGATTGAAATAAGTCAACCCGGAAGTCTCTACGTTTTTCTGATGCAGAGATATGTGATTTGTTACTCGGTTGCTAGGGTAACCCCATCTGGTTGCTAGGCAGTTACCATAGTGATACTAATCAAGTGTCCTTGCCATCCTGATTGAAATAAATCAACCCAGAAGTCTCTCTGATTTTCTGGTGCAGAGATATAGTTACTGCTAAGCGGTTGCTAGGGTACTCTGTTTAGTTGCTAGGGAGTGGCTTGGCAGCTGCCAATCATGAATCTCCAAAGGCTGCTTGTCAGTATGAATGATATAAACCAACTCCCATGCCTCTGTGACATTCAGAATGGAAGATATCCCTCTATGGATTTTGGTTGTTAAGGTGCTCGACAATGGTTGCTAGGGAGGGGCTAGGAAGTGTTGATTTGATGCATGATTGGCTGTTTGCTGTCCCGAGTCAAACGAGACCACCCTTGTGTTTCTATGACACTTCTATCCGGAGATATCCCTTTGATCTGTTTCAATAGAAGTCTATGGGACTTGTTGCTAAGGTGCTCTTAATGGTTGCTAGGGCGTGGCTTGATAGCTTCACAATGATCCTGAGAGACTGATTGGTCGTCTGAGTAAAATGAGCCCACCCCCTCGTCTCTATGACACTGTGATCCAGAGCTATGTTCAATACAAATCCCTATGCCTTTTCATTTCAGGGGCCGTCCTACACCATTATAAGTCAATTGGGGCATTTTTGGGCAGCTCCTGCCCCCAGGGGTGCAGCTTTTACCCCATATTGAGGTATGCTCTTACAGAGCCTGCCAGCCTCTTCAAATGTGGCAAATCACACGTTTCTACGAAATCCTCGCTTGGAGCTGTGACGCGTCAAAGTTTGTCTCAATGTTAAGTCTATGGGATTTTTCGGCTGCTTTTTTGCCCCTGGGGCAAATACCGTACCCCCGATCGCTTATAAAAGTCATAGCACACGTGTCCTCAATAGGCCGTTCGATTTGACACCTCATTTTTTTGCTTTGCAAGCACCACTAATAATAAGTATGTGAGATTACAATAGTGATGCTTTGCAAGCACCACTAATAAGTATGTGAGATTACAATAGTGATGCTTTGCAAGCACCACTAATAAAAATAAAAATAATAAGTATGTGAGATTACAATAGTGATGCTTTGCAAGCACCACTAAAAATAATAAGTATGTGAGATTACAATAGTGATGCTTTGCAAGCACCACTAATAATAAGTATGTGAGATTACAATAGTGATGCTTTGCAAGCACCACTAATAAGTATGTGAGATTACAATAGTGATGCTTTGCAAGCACCACTAAAAAATAAAAATAATAATAAGTATGTGAGATTACAATAGTGATGCTTTGCAAGCACCACTAATAAAACATTCATATTACATAAGGAGATTACAAATTTATAATCAATATTTCATGTCTAGCGTCTCTGTTGACTTTGTGAAGACACTGAAAGTCTGGAACCTTCCAGTCGTGTCTCGTCTGTCTTCTGGATGTGTCTACTTCAACATTTTGAATCACCAGATCCTCCTGTCTACCTCTGTGAACTGAGCATCACTGGTTTGAGTCGTGCTCACAGGTATATTATTCTGAATCGCATCTGTTAACTCCTGGTGTGCAACACGGTTCAGTGCTTGGCCCTCTCCTCTTCTCCATACACCTCACAGGGACCTATTATACTGGCTCATGGCTCTCCACCACTGC
>NW_026266426.1:0-28842 GCF_025860055.1 Xyrauchen texanus
CCCAGTTAACAATTTTTGGTTCCCAGAACGTTCCCAGAACGTTACTTTCAGGTTCCCAGAACGTTCCCAGAACGTTCCCAGAACAAACATTTCGAACGTTCCCTGTTGGTTAGCTAGGAAAGTTTTCTTTACGTTAATAGAACGCTCCCTTTAGGTTAGAGGAACGTTCCGGGAACGTTCCCGGAAGGTTCCCTAAAGGTTCCCGGAACGTTTCTCCTAACCTCTACATCCTGATATGCCTGTACACAAATAAGTCTACAAACAACATCTTCTACGTTGTTTATTGTTCAAAAGCATAATAATCGTATGAATATAATATTATTACAATAAATTTAATGTATGCACAAAATGTGTATATATATATACAAATGTATATATATATACATATATATAAAAAGCCATGAACATATATTTTAAACAACATATATTACAAAATTGCATTGCAACGCAATAACCATGAACATTAATATTCTAAAACTAAAGAGATTAGCCTGTAATAATTTAATAAATGTAAATAGGACATATATTATCATATACTAATTATTATCAAATATATCATGAGAAACTGACATTGTTTATTTTTCAGATTGACCTGAATAGTAATTTTATAAAAAAAAAAAAAACATAAGAATTATATGAATATAATATTACAATAAATTGAATGTATGCACAAAATGTATTTACATATAAAAAGCCATGAACATTTATTTTAAACAACATATATTACAAAATTGTATTGCAACGTAATAACCATGAACATTAATATTCTAAAACTAAAGAGATTAGCCTGTAATAATTTAATAAATGTAAATAGGACATATATTATCATATACTAACTATTATCATATCATGAAAACCTATATACACATTTTAGTTTAAACAAGATATTTACACAGACATATAATGAAATGTAAAAAACAAAAAATCTTCTCTTCACCATCATCTGCAAATCAAAAACAAAAGAAACAAAACGTATACATGAGTCAGATAGAAATTATATAAACATGTGTAATAGGCTATATTTCGTCCATTGCAGTTTTGTCAATGTCATGTGGACTGGTTATAATATTATGCACTGCAAAAATTCATTAAGTCAGGTAGTACTGATACTTACGAAATTAAAATTTGAGTTGTACAGATATAAATTAAATGTCACATTGAGAGTACTGAGTAGTAAAGAGCCTATACAATTGACAATACGATGGTATACGTGTCGCCTACCACCAACTCTTTAACATCTCATCACTAGATGACGTTGTAATTACTTAGGCCTACTATTGATCATCTCAAAACAAAACTGACATTATTGCTTACCATTTTAAATGCCTGTGTGGGGCAAATTTTAAAACCATTGAAATAAGGTCTTCCACGTCAGTTGCCTTTAACGACTTGAACAGCTTCT
The DNA here is from genome assembly GCF_025860055.1 of Xyrauchen texanus. Lineage (NCBI taxonomy): Eukaryota > Metazoa > Chordata > Actinopteri > Cypriniformes > Catostomidae > Xyrauchen > Xyrauchen texanus. Next base: position 1,403 of record NW_026266426.1, read on the forward strand.
GCGTTGCTCCTAGAATATACAAGGTTGATGATGCGCAAATTTGAGTTAGATTTGAGGTATATTATTTTAAATACTGTATTTTGCGACCAGAACTATACACATTTTATTCCAAAGTGCAAAATACAAAACTGCTGCTTTTAACAACTCTACATTGATTGATAGCCAGTTGAAAAAAAAACTTGCCTATAATTAAATCACAGATGGTCAAGTCTTTAAAGGCTAGTTTGCCTTTTTTCCCTTCAAACTGAAGTTACTCAATACTGGGTTTGATGCAACCTTGCGCAACATTTTGCGCACGGCTGCCCCTGGGTTTGTTCCTCCCAGGGATCGAAGGTAGTTCATCTGTTAAAAAAAACAAAAAAACAAACAAACAAACACAAAGAGTCATAATATATAACACTGTTATTTAGAATAATGCCATTATGATAACAGCTGAAAGAATATTTTGTTTGTTTGAAAGGAAATGTTGAAGCCAATGTCGATGTGTTGTCGATGTTTTAAACATTTTTATGGCGTTATAAATGTGCCTCATTCCTGAGCGAGTAATTGTAAGTTTTGAGCACAGAGAACTATATTTTGCAAGCACATTGCATTATATTTTGAACAGAAATTAACAATCGCAAATAAAAAAATCGTTTGAGCAAAGAAAAAACGATTCCGTGCTCAATAAATGTATTTGCTATTATCCATATTAACGTGCAATAATAACCCTCTCACGCAGTTTACTCAGGTGCTCTCACAAATTTATTCTCTGCGCTCTGTCAAGTCCCTCTCTCTCGCTCAACCTCTTAATTCTGTGTGCGCTCAACTCTTCAAACACACGCGCGCTCAACCCTTCAAACACACGCGCGCTCAACTCTTGACACACAGGCGCGCTCAACTCTTGACACACACACGCTCAACTCTTGACACACACGCGCGCTCAACTCTTCAAACACACGCGCGCTCAACTCTTCAAACACACGCGCGCTCAACTCTTCAAACACACGCGCGCTCAACCCTTCAAACACACGCGCGCTCAACTCTTCAAACACACGCGCGCGCTCAACCCTTCAAACACACGCGCGCGCTCAACCCTTCAAACACACACGCGCGCGCTCAACCCTTCAAACACACGCGCGCTCAACTCTTCAAACACACGCTTGCTCATCTTGCAACAGCGTTACAAGTGTGCCACAAAATCAACCAATCAGTAAAGGTCAATTGTGATTGGCTGTTGGTCTCCAATCACCACGCAGCACAAAGAAGACGAAAATTGTATTTTATGGATAGATGTCTTCTCTAGCCACCATCAAACATGACAGAGTCAAATGGTGAAAACTGCAACAATATGCCACAACGTCAGGTGAGTTAGTAATTTCTAGTTCTCTTACGAGAGGTTCTCTCGTATTGCGTAAGCTAGCTTACGCTACGGGAAAGATTCATCTTTTCTGAGATATTGAAGCCAAAAAATTATCCTTAATTTTTGTATCCATTGTCAACGCAGTGCGGCAGCTGCAGACCTTGAGCGGGCTAGCTAGCGAGCTCATAGGTTGCTCTGCGGCAACTGCTGCAGCCTATAGACGAGCTTGGGCGAACTCGCATCCAATGAGAGGCGTCCGCGCGCTCACTGCATCAAAGCCCGCCAAAAGGGCGTGACTAGAGTGCATATAAGCGTAGTTCGTAGGCTGGAACCCTGATTTTCATCTCTTCAGCGAAGCTCTCCGCATCGCTGACCTGGAAGCCAGCGTCGCCGTTTGAGGGGCATCTAGCAAGCGTGGACAGCGCTAGAAGAAGCCGGCCGTCTCAGCCACCTTCAGCCATCCTGCGAGCTACGCCATCCGACGACGTATCCTTTTATTAAGCAAGCTAGTTCTCAAGAACTATTCACAAAAGAGTACGAGCGTCTTTTTCAAGATGCCTCGCTCCACTTGCGCCTCATGTCGCGCCCTTCTCAGCACAGGAGACCGCCACATCATCTGCGCTCTCTGCCTGGGACTGGGGCACGCAGAGCTGCGCCCTCACTGAGGGCGGATGCGATTTCTGCGAGGAGCTACCGATGTCGACCCTGCGGGCTCGACTCGAAGCGATCAAAGCAGAAACCGCCGCGCCGCCTTACCCTCAGCCGCGCAGGAAGAAGCGCCGCTCACAAAGGCTGCCGGAAACTGTGGTTGAAGCGACTGCCTCGCCGGAGCCTCTCCCTCGAGCATCGCTTTCACCCTCCCGCCCCGGGACGCGCAGTTGCCGCCGAGCGGCCGCACTGCTGCCATCTAGGATGACGGCGGAGGATAAGGGCTGCTGTTCCATCATGGCTTCGGACAGCGAGGAGTGGACAGGCTCCCAAGCCTCCTCCTCAGCCCAGGAATCCAGCAGGACCCGCGCCGGAGTCGAAGGGGAGTTAACACGCCTCCTCACACAGGCCGTCGACCGCCTCGGGCTCGAGTGGTCACCGCCCCTGAGCAGGCACCCAACAGACTCGACGGCTGCTTTCTTCAAAGCCATCGCCGCTCTACACCCGCGGCCCGGGCGCTCCCTTCCTGCCGGAATTACATACGGAGCTTGCAAAGTCGTGGAGCGCTCCGTTTTCAGCCAGGACCCGTTCACACGTCTCCCACCTCTCTGCGTCGGTGGGCGGCGCCACTGAGAGAGGCTACTCCTCCATCCCCCGGTCGAGGACTTCGGTAGCAGCACACCTTTGTCCGCCCTCCAGCGAGATGGCGTTCCAAGCCTGTGCTCCCGTCTAAGGCCTGCAGAGCGACTTCCGCCTATGTTGGCCGCGCCTATTCCGCCGCCGGCCAAGCCGCATCTGCTCTGCACTCAATGGCCGTTTTACAGATCCTACAAGCAGACCTTCTTCCGAGTGGGATGAGAAAGGCAGGCACCCAGAGGCTGTTACTGATCTACGGCGCGACAGACCTGCGCCCTTCGGCTACCAAAGCTGCAGCCCAAGCTCTAGGGAAGTGCATGGCCTCGCTGACTGTGACCGAGAGACACTTATGGCTAACACTAGCCGACATGGGAGAAGCAGAGCGCTCCACGTTCCTCAACGCACCGCTCTCTCCAACCGGTCTCTTCGGCTCCGCGGTGAGTGGCATTGTTGACCGCTTCTCAGAAGTCCAGAAAGCCACCCAAGCCATGAACCTCTTCCTGCGGCGTCGCTAAGCTCCTCTGCAGGCCGCTCACGTGATCAGCCTCCTGCACGAGCCTCTTCACAGCGCCCAGTTCAACAATCTCCAGACTTCTCAGCGTCGACAGGGCGGCCGCCCTCGATCAGCGCTCAGACAGCCGCCGCGAGACCGCCTCCCCAGCGGGCCTCGATCTAAGGTAACGCTGAAACCCGAGCAGCCGAAGTCTTCCTAACTGTGTTGAACAAGCGGCGGCTCAGTCCGCCGCGGCGGACCACTGTCAAAGCTTTACCCCCTGTCAGTCCCCTTCTCTCAGGCTACTACAGTGGTGAATTTAGCAGCCAACAAGCCGGTGACACTGCCCGCTTGCCTGCACTCAAACGCCGTTTTCACGGCGACCCAAATAAATCTTGTAAAGAGCAAACATGTCTTATGTGTAGAAAAAGTGCCCACAACCCAGTGTTCGCCCCTACACACAAGCATAACACATCCCGTGCCCCTATCAGAGCACGCTCTCATAAAGCGGTTACTGAACCGCTCGAGCGTCAGAGTCAATGAAGGCGCCCACAAATGCGTGCGTGCGCCCATTCTCTGCCCGCTCTGTCACACGACCAGCCCTATGTGTAGAAAATGTGCCCACAATCCAGTGTTCACTTCTGCACACAAGCACTGCATGTCTCGTGTCCCCACCAGAGCACGCTCACATAAAGCGATTCACGAACCGCTCGAGCGCTAGAGTCAATAAATGCGCCCGCAAATGCGTGCGCGCGCCCATTCTCTGCCCGCTCTGTTACACGGCCAGCAACCATTCCTCTGTGTGTAAGTCCCGTGCCCATGACTATGCTTGCGCATCACGTAACAGATGTGACTCTTTCCCCATTCATTCCAATCGGAAGTCACTCACAAAACAGCCTGTTCATGCTGTCTGCGAGCAATCATGCATGAACACACTAAACAGCGCTCACACATTTTGTTCAGCGCTCTGTGTGCGGCAATCAGAGCGAATTGGCCATTCACCCTCTAGCGTTACGCTTCAAAGCGTGGGAAGCTATTCCAGGGATATCCAAGTGGGTGTTAAGCACAATACAACAGGGCTATTTGCTACAGTTCGATCGCCGCCCCCTCGCTTCAGAGCGCGGCTCGAAACCACTGTGAACACGGAAGCAGCGTGCATGCTTCGTTCAGAAATAGCAAGCCTTCTGTGCAAAAGGGCCATAGAAAAAGTGCCACCCTCTCTGAGCGAGTCGGGGCTTTACAGCCGTTATTTTCTTGTTCCCAAGAAAGACGGCGGCCTCAGACCCATATTAGATCTCAGGGTTTTGAACAAGGTGCTTGCAAAAGACCGTTCAAAATGCTTACAATCAGGAAACTCCTCGCGCATGTGCGCCAGGGGACTGGTTTATTTCTCTCGATCTGAAAGATGCATACTTTCAGATTCAGATAAATCCCGTCACAGGCCATTCTTGAGATTCAGCCTCGACGGCCAGGTTTATCAATACACCGTCCTTCCGTTCGGCCTGTCCTTAGCACCCGTACTTTCACGAAGTGCATGGATGCGGCGCTCGCACCCCTGCGGAGTCAGGGTTTGCGAATTCTGAACTATTTGGACGACTGGCTGATTATGGCTCAGTCACATATGGAGCTTCTGTCTCACAGAGCAGTTCTCCTCAGCCATCTGAACAGTTTGGGTCTTGCAGTCAATTGGACCAAGAGCTCACTACAGCCCAGTCAGACCATTTCCTTCCTGGGAATAGAACTAGACTCCGTGGCAATGACGGCTCGCTTATCTACACAGCGCGCAGCGCCGTGTTCAGCGACTAGCCGCATCTTTTCAGATGAACAGCCTCACGCCTCTGAAGAAATTCCAGAGAGTGCTAGGTTACATGGCCTCAGCCGCAGCAGTACTTCAGCTGGGTTTACTGCACATGCGCCCGCTTCAGCATTGGCTAAACACCGCGGCGTCTCGCCGGGCTTGGGCCACAGGCCGCCAGCCCATCAAGGTGACTCAGACCTGCATATCAGCTCTGCAGCCCTGGACAGTGGCCGAATGGTATCAGCGGGGAGTGACAATGGGAGCTGTATCTCGCCGAAAAGTCATCTCGACAGGCGCGTCCAACACGGGTTGGGGCGCGGTCTCGCGAGGGCTCTCCGGTTTTCGGCCTATGGTCAGTTCAGGAAAAGCTCCTTCACATAAATTGTCTGGAAATGATAGCGGTCGAGTGCGCGCTCGTGCGCTTTCTCCCGGTCATTCAGGGTCACCACGTCCTGGTCCGTTCGGACAACAGATCTGTGGTATCCTACCTAAACCGTCAGGGCGGTGTCAGATCCAGGAACCTCTTCCATCTGACAAAACGCATACTGAGTTGGTCCCAGTGCCACCTGCGCTCGCTGAGGGCGGCGCGCGTGCCAGGCCACCTGAGCGGCGGCCCGGACAGACTGTCCAGAGACAATATTCCCCCAGGGGAATGGTCCCTGCACGCTCAAACAGTCCAGGCGTTATGGCACCTATTCGGCAGAGCAGAGATAGACCTCTTTAGCGTCCAAAGAGAACTCTCACTGCCCAGTATTTTTCTCAGCGAGGGCGCGCTGGCCCAGGACTGGCCCAGGCGCCCGCTTTACGCCTTCCCTCCGTCTCGCTATTGCCACAGGTAATGCAGAGGATCAGGGAAGCAGCGTCACTCGGTGCTCCTCATAGCCCCGCGTTGGGAGAATCAGACATGGTTCCCGGAGCTTACGCAGCTGTCACTGACAGCGCCGTGGCCCATCCCAGTGAGAGCAGATCTCCTCTCTCAAGCTCGCGGCACAATCTGGCATCCCCACCCAGACGCTGGGGCTGCATGCGTGGGTGATCAGCGACTACCCGTCGCTCTGCCAGAAGGAGTAATAAACACCATCATACACGCTAGAGCCCCTTCCACGAGAAGACTCTATGCGTCAAAATGGTCTGTGTTCTCAAAATGGTGCACCGACAGAGACCTGGACCCACGGACATGTGGGGTGTCGTCAGCTGCTCGTATTTCTACAAGAGCTGCTGGATGAGGGCAGATCCCCATCCACGCTCAAAGTGTATGTGGCGGCCGTTGCGGCGTTCGCTGAACCCCTGCACGGCCAGTCATGGGGTAAAAACGAGCTGGTCATCCGGCTTCCTCAGGGGAGCTAGAAGGATGAACCCCCGCGCCCCCATCGGTTCCTATCTGGGATCTTTCTATAGTTCTCGAAACTATGAAAGCCCCCTTTCGAACCACTTCAATCCGTGGATTTGAAATACCTTTCACTCAAAACCGTTTTTCTGACTGCCCTGTCATCAGTCAAGCGTGTGGGAGACCTTCACGCGCTGTCTGTCAGCGCTGCGTGTCTTGAGTTTGGACCAAGTGACTCCAAGGTCATTTTAAAGCCTAGACACGGCTATGTTCCCAAGGTGATCGGTACTCCTTTCAGAGCACAGGTCATTTCCCTATCGGCGCTGCCAGCACCGGATAGCTGAACGCGACGCCAATCTCCTTTGCCCGGTCAGAGCACTGAGATTGTATACTGCACGCTCCGCTGCTTTCAGGCGCTCCGAGCAGCTTTTCGTTTCGTTCGGAGGGCGCACCAAAGGTCTCGCCGTCTCGAAACAGACACTATCTAGATGGATAGTGGACGCTATTGCTGCTGCATACGCGTCAAAAGACCTGCCATGCCCGTTGGGCATTAGGGCTCACTCCACTAGAGGCATGGCATCCTCGTGGGCATGGTCCAGCGGAATTTCCATTCACGACATATGTGTGGCAGCGGGATGGACTTCCCCTCCACCTTTGTCAGATTTTACAATATGGAAGTGCCCGCTCTGCAGGCAAAACTACTAGCGGTTTAATACGCTACAGCTCCCCTGGTGAGCTGCACTGATGGGACACATTCCACACAGACCGGCACCGCCGCTCTGTCGTTCCCGTCCTACTATGTGCTTATGTATTACACAATCAATGACCCGCATTCTTGCCGGCCAAATATTATTTCCCCACTCATAAGGGCTCCCGGGTCCCCCTTAATTCCCTGGGGCTTATACAGTGGATGCTTGGCGCGCACGGCGTTGACAATGGGTTCCCGTAGCGTAAGCTAGCTTACGCATATCTGAGAGAACCTCTCGTAAGAGAACGTATCGGTTACCTAACGTAACCTCGGTTCTCTCTAGATGAGGGAACGAGTATTGCGTAACCGGCCGTCTCGCGCCCACGGCGACTTTTCAGCTTCAGTCAATGAAAACCAGGGTTCCAGCCTACGAACTACGCTTATATGCACTCTAGTCACGCCCTTTTTGGCGGGCTTTGATGCAGTGAGCGCGCGGACGCCTCTCATTGGATGCGAGTTCGCCCAAGCTCGTCTATAGGCTGCAGCAGTTGCCGCAGAGCAACCTATGAGCTCGCTAGCTAGCCCGCTCAAGGTCTGCAGCTGCCGCACTGCGTTGACAATGGATACAAAAATTAAGGATAATTTTTTGGCTTCAATATCTCAGAAAAGATGAATCTTTCCCGTAGCGTAAGCTAGCTTACGCAATACTCGTTCCCTCATCTAGAGAGAACCGAGGTTACGTTAGGTAACCGATACGTTTTATGATGTTATGGTTTTCTATGCCTTTGATGAAACCCTGCTATTATCTACGGAAGCGTATTGCATTCACTTGAGAAAAAAAAAAAATCTACTCTGTTTTTATTAACGACTTAATTATCTCAGAATTACGAGATCATTTTTCATTAAAAAAAATATTTTGTTCTGTTTTTCTGAATTAATGAGATCCCTCAAAATCCTGCCAGGAGCTCTATTTTAGCTGGATGCGCATGAATTTATAGAGATATATTTTAAACTTGGCCTTCAATACAAAGACATTACTGTCTATGACATTTGTAATACTGTCATGGCTGAGACACGCTTTGATCTTCCAAAGGACACTAATTACACGAGAACTACCGAATTCTAGAACTACTAGAATGGCCATAGTGGTCATTCTGACCGTTCATACTAGACTGGACCAAAATGTCATGTCATATTTACATTCGAAACTTCTATTGAGGTTTTAGAATGAAGCTTCTAATGTCTGTCGTCATATTTTATGGCGTCATCACCCTAAAAATGTATTGAATAAAATAGAATAAATGGATCAAATGGAGCTAAGCTAACGCATGAATAGTCCTACATAATACGATCATTTTTTGTAATATATATGCTAGACTATATAAATACATAGGCCTATATATATATTATATATTAGCTGCTAGACTGTCCCGGAAGGTGCGTGCCTCGCTTTGTGTACAGCAAGTTTTTCCACCACAGTGAAAATGTTTTCGAAAGTCTAAACGCCAACAAACATGGATTGAGGCGGAATATTTCGTTAGATAAAAACATGTTGTGAATTTTGGAAATTATTACATCTATCCTTTTTCAAAACATGTTGACTTTTGGACTTTACAACGCTCTGGAGTTATTGGAAATTGGAAACAATCCTATGCAGCCACCACTGGAATCAAAATCCATGAATAAATGAATCTGTTATATTAATAATAAACACCAGGACACGAAATTTTAATTCTAATGAATGTGAAAATGTATTAGTTCATCGACAACCACAGAACTTGCTATTGTAGCTAATTACAGATACAAATTTGATTATTTATATTAAATTATTCTCCTAAAAGGGGGCCCCCTTTTTTGTTCAAGTGAGCCCACTTTTAGGAGAATTCGTTCATAATGATTTTACAGCATACTATTTTCATTATAGTTTTACAGCATGATATTTTTGCTCACAGTAAAACAAATATTGCTTTCTAAATCAGTTTTCCCACAGTTTAGCAAATGTTCATATTCTTTATTAACCGCTTTGGCCATGTTGGGTTATAATATGTGTTTCATACATGTCTAAGGTTTTTACTATGCATTGAAATACACATTGGTGATGTTTTTATAAGCTATTGTATTGATTTGTTTTTATTTTACAAAGAGAATAATTTAATACACAGTTTTGCAAAATAATATCTTCTTTCTGGTAGAGATAGGTGTACATTTAAGTGTCTTGCAAATGTATTACCAGCTTGGTCCTTTTTCTTTAGTGCCCAGTTCTGTGGAAAGATTTAGTAGTTCTTCCACAGTCTGGCATGGTCCATTTTCCAGGACATCCTCCCTTCCTCTGTCACTGTCACAGCCACAGCAGCCAGTAGACTTCTTTGCAAGGCCAGGATGTCTTGCTGGTTTTCTGCAATCTCTTGCAGTTTTTGCAATACTTTTGTGCGATAGTCTGTAAAGCAATATTGCAGATTGGTCCTTGAAAATACAGTATTGTTTTAGTGTGAAAAATGAAAACATGACTTACTCTTTGTTGCTGCTTCAGAAGAACACTGGGGCTCTTCTAAGAGGAGCTGTGAGGCAGCTGTGGGATGACATCAAAATATACTTTTCAAAGTTTAATAATAAATCACTCTTAATAGAATGGTTAATAATTACAATAAGATAAAATGTATACCTTGAAAGGGTTGTGACGCACTTGATTGTCCGGACTCTGGCAGTGATGCTTTTGCTGCAAATATAAAATCCAAATAGACTTAACATTCCTAGTAGAATTAAACAGACAGAAATTTCTCTGTTGCCTGAGAGGGCAAAGAGAGATTTTTTTTCAAATGTCTTTATACTTAAAAACACATTTGTATATTTTACTGAACCCTTGTCAAGAGGATGAATATTGGAGAATGGCTGATCTGTAAATACAAATTAAAATGGATTGGACATCTCATATGTTGGTTAATGTGTCAATCATGTTACATGTCAACAACTTACATTTGGGTGGAAGAGGTTTTGATACATTTGTATTCTCCTTTGGGAAAACTATAACATCATCTGAAATAGAAACATGCTTTAAAATTAAAAACAGAGTTTACAAATTGATAAATAAAACAAACATTGTTCACTCACTTCAATCACTTAATTGTCCTCTGTGTAGTGCACAGTTTCAGTTTTGTAACCAAACAATTCACAATTGGTTAAAGGTTTTATTTAAGGGTTTTATTCATTGTGGTGCTCTTAAACGGTGGTGCCCTTAAATTTACATGTTGTAACAAATGTATGAAAATGGCCATTAATACAACCTGAGAATGTGTACTTCTCACAAGCACACAACATACATTTTTCTCCATGTGTAAACACTAAAATTGTTAATTTAATAATACCATGTCAAATAAATATGAGTGGTGGAAAAAGAATTTTGTAGATCAGTGGTTCCCAACCTTTTTTTTTGTCTTAGACCCCTTTTTCACAAATAATAGCATAATATTAAAAATACAATAGCCTAGCAAAAAAATCAGTAGGCCATTTGTAATTTATAAACGCAAGCCTAGGAGTAGCCTATTGGCTAGACCTTGTTTTTGTTTTTTTTGGCAGTTAAAATACAAAAAATATAATTTGAAGTGATTTGAATACTTACCATCTGAGGAGGAATCTGTTGCAGACTGAAATCTCGGTGGTTTTTTGTGTGCCCTCTTTTTGTTTATTGTGGAGCTGTCCTCCGTTTCAATGTTTGAGGTCTCCACTACACGCCGGCATTTCTGGACACCTTTGGTGTATGAGTCTGGAAAATATGTTGTTGGTGTAAACTAAAGTATTGTTTTGTTTGTTGCAATTTTCTTAATGTTTGGATAATGTTTTAACAATCCTCATTGAAATACTGTAGATTAAATTAAATAATTTAAAAACTACTAGGCTATATTACCTGTTCTTAGCCAAATTTTTTTTACCAAACACCGCCTCCACTTTGCTTTGTCTGGCATTGTGCAATTTTTTACAAGCTTCCTTGCGTTTCCAAACGTCCAGTAACAGAACGTTCCCTGAAAAAAAAAAGGTTTGCTTTAACAGACTTTACAGTTTTGCTAAAACACATTTCTAAAAACCATCACCCACTTTCTCAAAACCTTAAACACAATACCAAATCTTCAAACTACAGTCAGAGAATATGACTTTTCTGGCAAAATCAAACAATTGCCTCAAAGCCATTTAATCTGTTTGGAGTTTTGCATTAATAGTCAAGTGCATACAATTTTCAAATAACTGCTTTAACTTGTTTAATGTTTACAGAAAGAGTGATTTATTTGACTAATTGGTTTAGGCTGTAGAGAAATTGGTTCAGAGAATGGGGTATAGTGTTTAATCAATTCAGAAAAACTGTTATAATGTAAACGAATGTGAAAACTTATTGAAAACAAAAACAAACCTCTTTGGTCACCTCCAACCATGATGTTGGGACTACTTCAACTGCACTGTCCTCTGTGAATTCCACCACTGCATATTTTTTTGTTTCCATCTATTAAGAAAAAAAAAAAAAAAAATATATATATATATATATATATATATATATATATATATATATATATATATATATATGTAAATATATATAATAATGATAATTCACTACATTTATTCAACAACTTATTTTTGCGTATAACTGATGTTAATGACCTTCACTGTTAATCCTTTTTTATCAGAGTGACAGAGACAGAGAGAGTGAGAGAGAGAGACAGAGAGAGACAGAGAGAGTGAGAGAGAGAGACAGAGAGAGAGAGAGAGAGAGAGAGAGAGATTTCCCAGGGCATTGTCAGTGTTCATGCAGGATTGCTAAGAAAATAATCTCTTGTCTTTTTTCTACCATTATGGCATTTCTTGTCAGTTGCCATTCTGGTATGAGCTTCATAACTGATTGTCTTGATTGCGCTTTGAAACATCCAAGTATTCTTGAGTCACATGGATCTCTGAAAAGCGGTTCGGTTGTTTCAAAAAGTCTGCACAACAGCATCTGGGAACCATCTACTTCTTCTCTCTCTTCGATGGCCTCGCAACAGTGTCCTTCAGTAAGAATGAAGGCATTGTTAGGCCTATTGATTTTGGACTTGGAGGTCACCATAGATAGTGGGGAATTTGGTCTTTCCACCAGCCGTTTGACCACTTGAATAAGTGGCCGCTTTCCTGACCTTACGAGTCGTTTCAGCTTCCCAAGATAGTTCTCGAAAGGGAATGCACTGCAAGCATCGAGACTGCCAAAAGCCAGTGCCTGTTCTGGTAGATGTACCATCGAATGTACATTGTACACCATGAAGTGATCTCCGTACAGTTCTTTTGTTTTTCCAACAAAGTATGTCATTAGCTCTTGACTGTAGCTGTTGTGGTCCACTGCCAGTGTAGGGCAAAGCAGAAGGCTCAAGGCAACACTAAACGCCATGAAATGGTCATACAACTGGTCAGCCAGAATCCCCTTCAGCACGATCTTGCCAGTATATACAGCAAACTGCCGCAGTTCAGTTGCCTTCCACCTGTCAATGTCTACTAGATTCCTTGGTTTTCGGGAAAAACAGCTTGGAATGGCCTTCCTGAGTGACAGCAACCGTTGGGTCACCTCATTTACTTGCCCAGCAGACATTCTCACCTTTCTGTCTCCTCTAATCCACGCTGTGATGAGTTTTTCATTACACCCAGGCAGGCTTGGTGCATGTAGTCAATTGGAAACTGCTCTACCATGTCCAATGGGAGGCTCAAAAAGGGAGACATTGGGATGTCTTCATTCTCCTGACGTCTTGTCATTTCACCACGGTATGTGTCATTGGTGCGTAGAGTGAGGTTGTCCACCTCTGGGTAAGTCACTCGCCCAGAAACCCATGTGCCCTTCTGTGTGCATTTGTCGCACCCATAATACCCGGAATACTGTTTGATCTTTTTTACCATGGCTCTTGCGGGTGCGTCACACACAACACATCTGATTTTTATTTCTTTTCCATCCAAACCATTGTCAAGTATTTCCTGAATGTCCTTTATTGCTTCCTCAGCAAAATCCAGATTCATTGGTTTGGTGGGACCAAGTGTCAGTGTTATAGGAAAGACACTGATAGGTGGCAGGTGAATGGCACAGAGGATGGGCCAAAGATGTGTCCTGCTGCTTTTAAAAATGGGCAGGCCATCTATATTAAATGACAGTTCCAAAGTGCTAACTCCTTCCATTATCTCCCTTGGATAGCGCTGCAGCTGCTCATGAAGGCTCTGTCTTAAATTAAAGTGGACACACTCCATTCCAGACTTTACCACTGATTTAACTATTCTTGGAGTTTTCAGCAATGTCCTTGCTGTTGATGGGAGGTCTGGGTGTCCATTTTTTTAAGTCGCTCTAAGGAGATCATCTATGGCATTATGCTTGATTAAGTGTTTTGTTGCCCATTCTTGTAGGAATGTTGTGAGTGAAGTTGAGGCCATTTCGTTTTCACTCTCAGTTTCTGAAATGCAGTTTCCCTCACTGAGCCCATCGTCCACACGGTCAGGTCCCGAACTGCAGCTCTGCCCACTGACACCAATTTCCACACTTTCAATGACACTTGAGATGTCTTCATCAATGTAATTGATGTGTTGAGGTTTTATTGGTGGAGTTGTTATTGGATGAGGTGTTATTGGATGATCTGACGATTCTGATGATTCCTCTCCAATAAACCTTTCATCCAATGATCTACGTGCATATTTCCACTGCCTTGTGTAGCGTTGTCTCTTGGATTTCGAATCCATTCTAAATTCAAAATATTGGACTTGATGAAAATGTGGTAATGACACATTATGCAATATTTCACTGTACCTACACCACATGGCCAAAAGTATGTGGACATTTATTGGCACAGTGAATCGCTCAGAAGTTCTTATTGAGATTAACAGAGTTTTAGATGTTCATGTTAGGTTGAAAATGTTTCATTTGTTTGTTTGCTTTAGTGGAGCTCTCGACCCTTGACTTTTCTCCGATTATTTTTCTTTTAGCATTGTCAGGTTTTAGATATTTATTATATTTTAGAAAGCGATACAGAGGCAACAGTCTGGCAACACAAATATTTTTCCATAAACTGTTTTCTTTTATATATATATATATATATATATATATAATTCCATACTTTTCAATACTTTTCCAAACTGAGTAGGAACCCTGTCATTAAAGTGTCCATTTACTTGTTCACATACTATATGTAACACTACCCCTTTCGCTAAATTGTGGAGACCAGAGCAACTGAACACAAAGTGCTTGCTGAAGCCTTGGCACTGATGGGTCCAGAGGCTGGGGGGAAAGGGTAGGGGAAAGTAGATAATGATTAGTATTCTTACTTAACTGTTATTATGGACACTTTCTGTTAGCATAGACAATATCAACATCAACATAGTTTATGTGTCTGTGAAAGTAGCCTATGGCCAGGTAATCCATCATTAAAAACACATGAAGTTACTTAAAAGTCTTAGATGACTTCATAAATAATAAAAAATAATAAACAAACCTTGAAGTGAAGCTAAAGAATATTACTTACAAGAAAAAACTTTGAGGAAGAGGCAGTTGAGAACGATGTAGAATCTAATAAATGAAAAAAAGATCATCATCAGATTGGGTTGGTTTAATGCTGGCATCATGAATCGAAACAAGATCAGAAACTTCGAGAGCTTGTGAATCAAATTGAATCATGAAATCTCTATCAGTCCCCAGCCTAACATCTGACTTATAACTTTTAAATAAGGTATGTGACAGGCATTCAAAACATATACTTACAAAGCCAAAGTCGCTCTGTGCTAGGGCTCTTAAAAGAGCCTTTGGGGTGTAGTTAGCTGCTGTTGACACAAGGAAAGGGGAGAGAAAGTAGAAACATGTCTAAATATGAGTGAGATATGAATCTGTACGAATTAAAATGCATTCAATTTCAGCAATGATTTTTGACTAATCAGGATGACTGCTAGATGTATCACTTACAATAATCAGACTGCAATATACTGAAAAAAAAGAGAAGAGAATAATTATTTTCAAGGTATAAATTCCTAAAGTTAATAAAGGCTCTTGATTTATTGATATATCAATTGCATAAAAAATGCATGAGAAGAATGCAGTAATGCATCTGATGAGACTTTACAACCCACTAACAAACAAGAAACCATATTAAGTCAGTAAAATACATTTTCTTTCTTGAAAATACTACTACTAATTAGTATTATTATTTTTAATACTGTTAACAGTAATAATAAAATATAATTATTATTATTGTCATTATAATTATAATTATGAATAGTATTAATAATAATAACTTATTGTATTATTATTTGAGTTTAACTATTATTAATAGTAGAAGTAGTAGTAATACTAATAATAATAATTATTATTAACACTACTAACAATAATGATTGAAATAAAATATAATAATAATTATTGTTATTAATAAAACAATATTTATATTTATAAATATTATTAAATGTAGTGGTATTAATAATAATAATATGACAGACAGACGAATGGCCGATTTCTGATCTGATCTCATCTTTACAAGCCACGTCTCGCTCTCACAGGCTTGGCTGCGAGCGCTGGCGCGTACACCACCAGCGGCGCGCTCACGCGCTCGCAGCCAAGCAACCAGCGCTCACTCGCTCGCTTTTCATACAAAGTAAAGATAGTATTATTAATAATTATATATTTTATTTATTCTAAAGTAACGATAACATCACAGACATGACTGATGAAACGAAACAATTCATTTCAATATGAGCGGGTTTTCTCTATTATCCCAAATGACGTCACACAGACTTAACGGCATTTAACGGTATTTAATTATAGCGACTAGTGGACGGTGGGGAAAAAAACCGGAAAAACATTGTTTATGTGAAAAGTAGTTGTACATTTAATGGAAAAGACAGTTAATCAATTTTGTGACAATTAAAAATGTTCATTAGGTGAAAGCGGCAGTTATTTATCTTATTTATCTTATTTATGTGGTTAAGTTACAGTATGGGCCTACGTTAGCCTATATAACGGTAACGTTATGCTATAATTATATTTTATTATTTACTTTCTTCAAAGTTTGAAGTGTCATTTACCTTTGTAGGGGGTTCGTCTGTTTTAAAAGTAAAATCAGTTATGTTAAAAAGTACTTTACCTCAAAAATGCTGGTTGAATAGGATGTCCACTTACAATGAAAACCGGGTTCTGCGCGCAGAGGGGTCACAACCCCTGCTTATATATGCCCGCTCGCGGACAATGGCACGCGCACAAATGTATATTTATATTATATTATATTTATTTTTTAAATGTACATTTATATAATGATACCTTGCGTTACCTTGTCAAAAAGTGATATACCACAATAATTTAGTAAATAGTAAATATAAGTTATATATTTATAAACTTTTGAATATGATTATGTTAACTAAATTGGCTAAATTTACGAAATTAATTAACAATTAAAATGAATCGATTGTGCAGTCAGTGTTGGGTACCTGGATGGGATGGGGAATATACATAACATAATACATATTCAACAACCCATAGGTGGCGATATATGCGAGTCGCCAATAAGCATGCATGCAAGCGAAGAACCAGCTATACACAGACGCGAGTTTACTCTATCAACGCGTGGCAGCCCTTATGGTGGAAGCATTCGGCTTTGATGTGCAATGCAAATGGTTGAGAAGTAAGTAGAATGATATGGAATAATATGTGGAAATTTATGTTTTTTCATAGTGTGATAATTTGTGGGATTGTGAGCGCTTACCCAGAGCTGTCTAGCGCGTTTTGCACGTGGCCCTGTTAAAGAAGCTTTATAATTTTTTAAATGCAGTGATGAAATCGATCTTATAGAATTTAAAGTAAATCAAACATGTAAGAGAAGTGCAAGGTGCATCATATGTTAATTAGTTGTGAACGAAACCGTTTTGCATACAAAAATAACCTACAGGAATCCTGCAGTTTTTTTAGTTTTTTTTTTGCAGGATATTGTTTTATTTATACATTGACAATATGTGCAGGACATTTCTACAGGTTTTAGAATGAAACATGCAGGGACAGGCAAGGCAAGTTTATTATATCACATTTCATACACAATGGTAATTCAAAGTGCTTTACATAGAAGAAATTAAAATAATCAAAAGAAATAAGAATAATTATAGTACGAACAGTGTTACAGTGCTCATTCAGTAAATGCACAGCTAAACAGATGTGTTTTGAGTCTAGATTTGACTGTGACTACTGTAATAGCACATCTGGGCCCGTATTCATAAAAATTATAATTGCAAAGAGTAGCTATAGTGACAAAATCCTAAGAAAGTTTTTAGAAATGTGGGTGTTTACTCTTAAAATTAAATAAAAATCCTAGTGAAGTAATTCAGAAAGAGGTTAAAAGAGGTCTTAAGGTCAAAATTGTTAGGAGTAAGGACTTTTAAGAGGCTTAAGAGTTTTTTTTAACAGGAGAAAATGACAAAGACGAAGAGGGAGAAGAAATGTTTTGCACACAATGGATGACAGTGAGTTGATAAGACGCTATAAATTAGATCTAAATGTAACTGGGAGCCAGTGTAAACAAGATCTGAGGACTGGTGTGATATGTTCACATTTTCTGGTTCCTCAATATGGCAGCAGCGTTCTGTATGAGCTGCAACTGTTTTATGGTCTTTTGGGGAAGTGTTGTATTTCTATTCCACTGTAATACCTAGATCCTTTTAAAACATTTTCATAATCCACTGTAATCAAATATGCCCTTACCTTTAGATTAAAGATGCAAGACGTCAATCCAGGGTCGCCAGCGGAGCATCTAACCAGTTCAGTTCTAGGTTCGGTTTCTAGGGGCGTCTGCTAATATTACTATTTGATTACTAAAATTAATTTAGTATTAATAAGGAAAAATTACTCCTAGTCTTGTTTAAAAAGGTTTATGAATCATCACAACATGATTTAGTTTTCTTAAAAAATATTTAGAATAATACAAATACAAAAATTGCCCAAGGCAAAAATAACAAACACTTAAAAGTCTTTATCTGAATTGCGGCTCTTTTTGCGTTGTCCCTCTGGAGGTGTTCAACTATAAGATCGTCCATAAAAATGTCAACTTTGTCTGTGACAAGTAATTTCTTGTACTATTTTCATCTGAGATGAAGCCAAAATGACAAAAAATTTGACTTTAGTGACAGTGAAGGCCAAGTACTCGGAATTTGGCCTCTGCACTTAACCCATCCAAGTTAGTTTACACATTAGGAGTAGTGAACACGCAAACCTTGGACAGTGGGAGAGATCGGGGGTAAAGCGCAAGGGCACCTCAGTTGTTTCCTGTCTGTATTGAGACCTTTGAGTTACAAGTCTGACTCTAACCATTAGGCCACAACTGCCTTTAGAGAAATGGCAGCATCGTTATTTTATTTTTACACAGAGATTTGTAGATCTATTAGTAAAATCTGTTGACTTTAGCAATTTTTGTTGCATTGTATTCCAAGAAATATTATAGACATCTTAATATCCTTTTTAAATTCTGGTTCTTAACAAAATGTTATTTTGGTATCATCATTTTGAAGGCCCTATACAGTTTAATTCTAAGAATGAACTGTTCAATTTTATTTAATGGTCTGAAAAATACATATCATATGCTAAATTGAGTTTTTTCAGGTCTTCATCTGTTTAAAGATTTCTTCATTTGGCTGGTTTGGAAGGACCGAGTGTCAGCATTACAGGAAAGGCACAGATGGGTGAAAGCTGGTGAATGACACAAGTGTGTTTCCTCTATATGCATTAAACAGAGGCGTAGTTGAATAGGGCATAATACATACTCAGTCCAACACACACACACACACACACACAGTGTGTGCGCAGAACAGATAAACAGGATATCTGACAAGGAAGAGCAGAAAGGTTTTACTTAATTTCTTTACCAGAGGCAGATGAAATACAATATAATGATACCTTGCGCTATATTACTAAATTACAAACAAACATATTTTACCCTGTGGTGCTCCTCATTTGTGTTCTTCATGACTGGACACCTGAAAATGAAACTTAAGCAAAATCAATACTTTAGTTCAATAATAGTTTTGTTTTGTATTTTGAGAGCATTTTATATCAATTCATATTTATGAAATAATTATGGTCCATTTTTGCCATTGAAAATAATAATATATTTTTTTTTAAATCTAATTTCATTTTTCAATTATAGCAGTATTTCAGATTAACATAGACTGGGCCTTTTAAATCCATTGTTTTTGAAGGCAGACTAGCGCCACCTGTTGAGAGAAAATAAAATAAAACATGTAATTTCATGGTGTAACCACTAGATCCCGTGCATACCATTCCGATGAAGCTATGTTTTAAAAAATTCAAAATACAAAACTTTTCGGTCAAAAGTGACCGAAGACCACCAGGGGTAATGTGGTCTTTCATTCACTGCAATACAAGTTTACAAGTATGACGTCCTGCTTTTGAGAAACCTGGAAATGTGAAGTCAAAATACTGGCAAAGTGGGTAAAGTGGGACAGTTAAGCTTCTTAATTTCTATCTTTACATGTAAATTATTCCATTACTAAAAATCAACATTGAGCTCATCATAAGCAAGTATGTGATAAAAAAATATAGGTTATGTGGCTATGACATCACTTCCGGGGTGTGGCACATCATATTCAACAACCTTACAGTGAACCGTGATGGTAAAGTAAAATGAAATAGCATTCTGAGGTGAATAATGTTAAGATTATAAAAATTAAAACACTCATGGATCATTTGTAATTGTTATATATTTTGTTATAGGATGTAATGGTGAATCAGAACTTTTAAAAATCACATTCATATGAATCTTTTTGTCTCTAACCTACAACTGGGTTATATAGGTCACATGGTATACATTGGCTGCCAGTGTATAAAGAGCAAACTAGCACAGGTCAGTTCTTTTCACTTGTCAGTGTCCCCTCATAAATGTACATCTCTTAGAAAATTACAACCTTAGTGATACTAATGTTGTGTTTTCTTTTAAACACCTAGGCAGGTTTGATGCATGTAGTCAATTGGAAATTGCTTTATCCACTGGAAGCCTCAATGGTGCAAAGTGAGGTTATCCACCACTAGGTCGGGTCCAACACCTATGTGTCCTTCTGTGTGCATTTATCACAACAATAGTAGCTACTTGTTTACTACTGGCAAATAACCTTAGGAGCTAATCCATTTTCACATCCATTCACAGATGGGTGACAGGTGAATGATGCACAATAATGTTTCCCCTGTATTCAGCAGTTGGGGTTGGTGTCCTGAGGAACACATCTGGAATACAACAGTCAGTTTTTTATTTTATTGTTCCTGTTGAAATAAAACCTCCCTCCCATTTGTTCTTGTTTTAATAAAACTGTTAAACTCTGTAGTGAAATTGTAGTGTTGTTTTGTTCAGTCTTGCCAAATAGATTTCGGCCCAACAATGTATGTAATTGTATACCATAAAAAATGAAAAATCTTTCAAATAAACCATGAAAAATCTTTAAAAGTTATATAATTTCTATATTATAATCTATAATATAGATATAACATACCTGATTCAAGTCATCGGTTGAGTAGTAAATTACTTAAAGACCTGAAACATTCCAGGAAGATGGTAAGGAAACCCTATAAATATTCAATATGAGTGCCCTCTACTGCCTGTTAATTATGGTAAGTGATATTAAAATAATAACCTGCAGGGAACGTTCTGGGAAGGTTCTCTTTAGGTTATAAAATAACAACCTGTAGGGAACCTTCCCAGAACGTTCTCTTTAGGTTATAAAAATTAAACCTAAAAATAACCTGCAGGGAACATTCTGGGAAGGTTCTCTTTAGGTTATAAAATAACAACCTGTAGCGAACCTTCCCAGAAGGTTCTCTTTAGGTTATAAAAATTAAACCTAAAAATAACCTGCAGGGAACGTTCTGGGAAGGTTCTCTTTAGGTTGTAAAATAACAACCTGCAGGGAACGTTCCTAGAACGTTCTTATTTGGTTCCCAAAAAAATAACCAAATGGGAACCATATGAGAACGTTAGGGGAACGTTCTGTGTTTACTGGGAACCAGCTTAACAATATACATTATATTTTAATGATCAACTTAACCAAAAACAACCACATAATTCTCTCTCTCTCGAACTGTCGTCACCGGTCGCCTTTATCCCTCGCGCACCCCATCAGGCTGATTGGGGACCGGGCACGTGTTGTTCCGACCCGGCCCCGCCATCCTTCGTTCTACAATGGCATAATATTGATTACTACATATAATAAATTAAACTCAGAATGGTGCCAGTCCATAAAGATTAAAATACTCACTGTTTCAATAGTATAGCCACAAGACATAAACATACGATTGTTCTATTCGATTGAAGCATAATAAAATCGCTAATAAGGTTTATGGCATTGCGTCGTCATGGCTTGTATGACTGGTAAAGTGATACATTTAAACATCTGCATTACATAATGAAGTACATTTACAAGCTTGCTCATGTACTATCAGGTAGCTCAACTGATAGAGTGCTGCACTTGCAATGCAAAGGACCGGGGTACTAAAGTTCTGATGTGTATGCAAATCTACACGTGAGCCGAAACTATATGTATAGCACACTTACATCACACAGACGTCTATTTGATGTGTGTTTTTAGATCTGGATGATGTATTTTATAGGTTGTTTTCTCATCTGCAGTACATCTATGTGACGTTCCTTCTCGGATGACAGTAAGACATTCAGCAGATATCTTTGATACGTTTATGATTTAAAGTGTTTGCAAAATATTAGTAGATTTTAATTAGAATGTGATGTTTTCTAGCATAAACAGACATCTCAGAGATAGGGCTGGGTATCGTTAAAACATTTTCGATACTGATATCTTGACTTCGATACTGGTTCCTAAATTATACTTTTTTCGATCCTTTGGTTTAAAAAAAAAAAAAAAAAACTCAGCAGGAAAACGACGAACTACCGCAGGTTGGACGCTAGGTGGTACTATGGGGTAATTTACGGTAAACATGGTTAGGGTTAAGCTTACACAATAAAGCAAGACACCTTCATTTCAAACTTTGAACTTTTAGTTAAAATAAATACAAATAAAGTTCAAATGAAACTGGAAAAAAATAAGTGCATTTAAAATGTGTTCAACTTTTTGAAAGATGGATTTACAACAGTCTTGATCTCTCTGGCAAACAAGATTCATCCGTGCATTCTCTACCCGTAGGGTATTTCGTTATCCAGGAAAATATATCGTGTGTGTGAATTTGTTTTGTTCCCTCCTTCACGATTTGCGAGTGTGATATTGCTTATATAGCCTACAACAGTTCAATGAACAAGTAAATAATTTTTTTTAGGAAAAACCGAGTAAGGTCATATAAACACATTTGTGCATGGAACTACTTTATTACGCTACGGATCAAAACAAATGATGGTTCAAAACAAATGATGCATCCAAACCTCAGTTAGTAATTCAAAAAGTTCACTTCAGAAATAATATCATGGCTTGTGCTGTTTCTAACAAGTTAGTGGATAAACAAGGATGGATTGATGGGTGTGTGCGTGTCTATGTGTCTTTGTCTGTGTGTGTGTTTGTTAGAGAGCGAGAGAGAGAGAGACGGAGCGTGAGTGATCACCTGTTGCCACTCCCAAGCAGATATGCTGTCAGCATTCTGAAGGTCAGCTTTCTCAGTGGAAAAATAGCATCCAAGCATGGGTAGCGATGTCCTCCAACATTTTTAAACAGTGTGTATCCAATGTGGAAACTCGGTAAGCACTTCAAGTTCTGTAATCAAACAGTCCTTTGTGTCTCTCAGCTGCAATGAGCCTAAATCCTGAAATTGTTCATTTAAAGCCATTTAAAACAATATCCTAGCTTAAGTAATGTAGTGGTTATACGAGCGATCACAGAGTGCTGTTCTATGTAAACGGATTTACTTTAGGTCACCAACTGGCTCATATTACACACAATTATCTTTTGCCACCAACTGCTAGCTAACATATGTAATTTCAAAAATAAAGACTAACACATATATACTGCACTTACACCTTAGTTTAGAATGGCACGAACACAAGCGGAGTGATGTGTCCAAGTGCTGATCCTTTCAGACCATCAGTGCTCATGGAACCTCCCTCGTCCAATCAGATTTGACCGGAACTAACTGTTGTATATATATATACAAATAACAAATATCCAATCACATCGGAAACCTGGGGGCTGAGGGATTAGTGAATATTTTGTTTTATTGATTTTGCATTGAAAAAAACGAAAAACTTGAATCAAATACATTTCTAAATTCAAATTGCACTCCAAATGAAACGAAAAAGCAAATAAATAAATAATAAAGTGATAAAATAATCCGTCTAAACATGCAGGCTGAAAAATACTTACACAAATGAAGACATAAAAACAATTATAAATGTAAGAATAATAATTATAATGATGATAATAATCACGGAAACATAAATCATGTTCGAAGTGAAGGTGTTTTTGTATTATTTGATAAATTTTGTATTATTTGATATAGTTTGTATTATTTTACAGGCTGCAGAGTTGTGTTCACAATAATGTCTGAGGTCATTTGCAGCACTCATAAAAAATAAAGTGTGAGATCTTTAGATGCACGCTTTCCACTGAGACTGCATGACTCTGTATCAGCGTGTCATATATGGGCATATACAGCTTTTCTGTCATCTGTACTTAATATTAAAGTATATATTATTTAATATAATAAAGAGTGTTTCTTCAAACACGTTTCTTTGTGTCTACGGGCAGATTATTTGTAATATTAATTTGATAATAATAATTTAATAGATTAATGGGTAAATGAGCCAAATATCGCCATGACATTGTCAAAGGCATCAGCTATTGGCGATCACTCTGACCATCATTGATCCCCAAGATCATTGTCTGTTTGCTCAACCCTAATGTGCATTTCTCTCTATAAATTAACAATGTTCAGACAGTCTCTTGCTGATTTTTCCGACACCTTCAGGATCATTTCCGCTTTTCCCGGTGTTGCGTTGTGTGTGCGCTTGTAAAATTTTATTTTAAAGGCTCATTATTATGGTTTAGTATTTCTCTAATGTAGAACAGTGTTAGCAATGTTACTGATAACATTCTTACTCAGCCCTGGAACTCAAACCATTTTCACTTGAACTCTTTGGATCTCATATTGAGAGTTGACAGCAATAGATTCCAAATGCAAATAGCACACTTGAAATGAACTCTGGACCTTTTATCTGCTCCTTGTAAATGGGATAATGAGGCAATAACACACACCTGGCCATGGAACAGCTGAGCAGCCAATTGTCCCATTACTTTTGGTCCCTTAAAAAGTGGGAGGCACATATACAAACTGTTGTAATTCCTACACCGTTCACCTGATTTGGATGTAAATACCCTCAAATTAAAGCTGAAAGTCTGCAGTTAAAGCACATCTTGTTCGTTTCATTTCAAATCCATTGTGGTGTGTATAGAGCCAACAAGATTAGAATTGTGTCGATGTCCCAATATTTATGGACCTGACTGTATATAAACTTTTCATTCACAGTAACTGCCTGTCATAATGCTATTACTATAAACTTTTCATTTGCATCTCTTCTCATTTGGTTTAATGCATTTCTCTCTCATTTAATCCAACTGTTATTAATGGCTAATCTATTAATCATGTGGTATGTCAGTTGATTTTAAACTGGTCTGATTATTGTGTGTTGGTAAGGTATAAACTACAGTAATTCCTGTAAGAGCTTTCAATATGCTCTTACATATGATTAGACCAATCATAATTACCTGGTGATCACAATTGGATAACATACAAGTAAATGCTCTTTGGATCGCATCATTTCTATGTATAAATATTTTCCATCTGAAAGGACTGAATATTAAATGAAACAAATGACAATAAAATGCAAAGTAATCTCTTCAGTAATCAAAATAGTTTTTAATGTAACTGCATTCTAAATACCAATTATTTATATTGTAACTGTAGTGGAATACAGTTACTTATATTTCATATTTTAAATACATATTCCCATTACCGTTACCCCCCAACCCTGTCCATAAGCATGTCACCCTCCATCACGCCATGGATGAGGCTTGCAATTACATATGTGCAGAGCAATGTCAAGCCTGGATTCGTCATGCAGAAGATTTTCCAACGGTGTTTGAACAACAAGATATTCACTGTTATGTTGATGAAAATGTATTGCCAAATGTTGAAGACAGGCTTGATATGAATTAATGTATTGTGCATTTAAGATGATTTCTATTTACTGTGTATATATATATTTTGTTTCACAATGCAACCAGTGTTGTAAAATATATATTATTTCTCACATGAATGACTTTTGATGTGTTCTTTGATAATATTTTACATGCTTTAAAAATATGTTTTTAGTACAGTCACATACATTCATTCAGCACCAAGGGTGATTAGAAATATGTATCTTGCATTGTTTTCTGTTGAATTAACTGATTGCAAATAAAAAGTACTAAATTGAAAAAAGTTCATACATTTTTGTTTTGTTTTGGTGATTAAACCAAACGTTCTCATTACATGTTACAGAAATCTTGTGTACTGCAACAATGATTATGTGGAAAGAAAATATAACTGTAACTGTAATATAACTGTAATGAAAGCATGAGATCAGTTTTTGAAAGAATGACTAGCCGTGTTGCAAATGTGATCAGTTTTTGAAAGAGTTATGACATTTTCCACTTGTGAAAATAGCACCAAAGCGAATAAAAAAACTGTAAACTGAGAGTGTGTCTGACTCCGAACAATGCTCGGAAGGCTATTCCATAATGCCGAGCTAAATAGGATAAGGGTGTACCTCCTTCTGATATTCTAGGTACTGGAAATAGGCCAGTTGTTTGGTCAGAATTTTCAGGATGTATTTTATCACTTAACTCCTTTATTGAACACCATAATTATAAAATTAAGGACTGTACACTCTTGTTGGATGGATCAAATTAAAATAACTTGCTTTTTGTGTGTCTGACAGAGTTGACAAATTACAGGAAGATTTATGTTATGAAGTGAATAAATGTACATTTTCAGAAAAAAGTGTTTTTATAAAAAAGTGTTCTCTTACATGGTTCGTTAGCTGAGACTAGTATATTTAGTATTAAAAAAATATATAAACTAAAGTCCTTTTCACACCCAAGATGACACTATTATAAGAGCCGAATCACCAACTAATGGCCCTTTTACATAGAAAGCGACATGAATGACCACCGTTAGGACATTCATGCCTTTACAATTGGTGAAGCTAATGGAAAAAAATATTTAAAAAAAAGGTGGCTCAACGCACCTTTCAGCTGGTCTGCCCCCCACCTAATGTCATACAGAGCTGGCCTCTCCTGAATCATGCTGATTCATTCGTCTTCGCTTGCCTCGTTCCAGATAGCCATGTCATTTGAAAATATTCACTTATTGGAATGAGAAATGTGAAGAAAAGGGAAGAGCGTTCTGTGTTGTCCCTCTTGACTTCGTAATTTGCTTTCTTCGTCAGTTACATTTTTGTTCTTGTGCACTAGTTCGCTAAGCTGAACAGCCAATCAGAATGATCCGAATCACTGAAGAGCCCTGCAACTGATTCAACATGCTCAATCGGCTGGAAATAAAGGCAACCGGTAACCGACTTCAGCCGATGGTGTGGAACAAAAATCTAGCCCAATATATGCTCAACGACGGCCCGACATTGGTGTGTCAGGGTCTATACAGAGCACTGCAAACTCTCCACCCATCCATGCAGCCATGCATGGACAGAGCAGGTAAGGCAGTAAATATGTATATATATATATATATTGTTACGGTTGTGACGTAATGCAGCTATGTTGTTTTTGCTGTTGTTGCTGCTGTCTCCTTCTCCTTTAGGATTGGTCCTGGATCTAATGCAACGCTATGGGTGGTTGGATCAGAGAAGAGGCTTGGACTATAAATTCCCCGGAATTTCTGTAGAGGGTGCTCTCTGCCTCTTTGATTGCCCCGGTGTTGTACTGTGTGTTTGTCAGCCGGTGAAAATGTAGCCCAATCGTGTGATTTTATGTGCTCTTAGCTTGTGTTAGCAGAGTATGGTGTAACTACTTTGATACTGTGTGATTTGTACCTAGCACATCAGTGCCCCGTGATCGTATTTGTATGTTTATGATTAATTTGAGAAGCCGTAGGGGGTGAGTGCCTTGTTTTCTTTGTAGGCCGAAAGGCCGTTATTTTCTCCTGGTTATTGTGCTAGTTAAGGAGATAGGGTATTTCATTGTATGTTTTGTTCTTTTTTTTCGATTCACAGGAAAGGTAGTTTTCGTGGGAAAGTTAGTTCTGGTTGGTTTATTGTTTTGGCATTTGCTCACCCCTGAAGATCTTGCTTCTACTTTTTTCCCTGCTTGTTTGATTCTTTGATTCTGTATTTTCAATATATTGTTTTATGAATGTCAACATAAGACGGCCCTGAAAACAACTCAGAGGGCAAGAAAATAGCAATAAACTCAAGCTAACTAAAGGAATTGGTTTTGTTGTTTATGTTACACCCTGACCTAGACCAGGGATCGTAACAATATATATAT
>NW_026266427.1:0-22500 GCF_025860055.1 Xyrauchen texanus
TATGTCACTTTTGGGTACTTTCACCAGAATACACACCAGTAAACTGAGCACCACCTTGACAATTTGGGACTTTTTGTGTGTCCTCATTTGTTTGACCATATAATCGTATTCAGCATGCTTTAAAATGGTCCCCAGCATTAAAATCTCACTTGTCCCAAAAAAACACTTTTAAGTGATTTGTGTACCTGAAGTGTGTATCCCCCCACCAATTTGTGTATAACACAGCGCCCCTAAGAGAACTGCACTTCCGATTTTATACACACTTTGGGAATCTGACCAATCAGAAGCCAGTAAGAATTTTTCGACACAGCGCACTCAGTGGCTCTTATAGAAACTGCACTTACTTAATACCTTGTCAATCTGACCAATCAGAAGCCAATTACGTCATCCTTAAAGATGGCGGAAGGAAGTTCTTATTTACATGAAAGAATATAAGGATAAATCACATTATATTTTACATTGCATTGTAAATAATTAGTGAGTAAATAAAAATAGAGTGGTTTTGGTTAAGCACTGGGAGATTTAAAATCGTATGTCCAAAATGTTTTTCTAATCCCGATCCTTATCTGCCACACTACGGACTGACCCCCTCCCCGTTTACCGAGAGTTACCGAGAATTACCGAGACGGAGGCGGCGCGAACGATGCAGTGCAGTCAATTGGATTGTACTGTAATTTAGATATTAGTTTATTAAAGATAAATGTATAAACAATATTTAAAATAGGGAAGGTGATCGACACATAAGCACGTGTCGTTGCAAAGCAATCATTGTCTTCTCAGAGAAGGGACAAATATTTACATTTATTAACGTTTTTAGTATGTGTATGCACCTGGATGTATTCAATGAAAATATGCCTTTGTAAAGGATGTGTTAAAATCGAAATCGCTTGATTTTATTAGTGATCTTTTTAAACATTGTATTCCCCACTTCAATTATTTTGGTATCTTTCAGCCGCGCGGGAAGCACCGCACCCCTCCCCGCCTCAATGAGAGCAGTACAGAGACGAGCAATGAACAGCACAACACTTATTATATTTTTCATTAACACTTTGTTATTTATATATATATATATATATATATATATATATATATATATATATATATATATATATATATACATATACACACAAATATATATATACAAATATATATATATATATATGTATATGTGTATATACTATAATTATATTAAAAGACATGGAGATTAATTTACTGTCTTGAAGCAAATCTCAGTTGAATTCTTACCTAACCCTTAAAAGTAGATTATTTTATTTATTTATTGCAAGGGATATATGCTGCTTTTCATGTGACAAAGTGATTAAGCTGGGAAATGTATTCTTAAGTAATACATTTAAATAATTGATTGCAGAATAACCAGCAGCCAAGTTGTCTTTTTTGTTTCCTATCAAATTATTATACAGCATACGACCGTTATTAACTAGAACATGTTGTTTTCAATACCAAGACCGGATGACTATTAGTTTATTTTATGGTGCTGTGTTTAATTTCATCACACAGAGGATTAAATCTGTAGAGGAGTGACTGCAATTGATATTGAGAAATTTTAGGACATTTGAAACCCTGTCTGAAAATATGTATTGTGTATTCAAACAACAGCAATTCAAAATTAACACTTTTGTTACATACTGTACATCACACAGTTGTAGTCATTATTGTAATCCTCATTTTCACCAATGTAGCTAAAACACATTGTGCGTGGTCATGTTATAAGTTACAAAAGCTTTTGGAAACAGAAAATAAACTTGATATCTAACTAGAATTAGACCCAGTGTCATTAGTTCTGTGCCTTCAAGACCCATAACAGACTTCTGACGAAAGGAAATCATTTAGCATATTAACTTTTACTTCAAAGAAAAAGAATGAAAAGAAACAACTACCATGGGCCAGCCCTATTTATTTTACAAGGAGAAGCTTAACTTTAAACACAATTCTTATTTAATAGTTAATTTCCCTGTTGTTCCTGTTGACATACTTGGCTGCTTTGTTATTTTATTATTATTATTGTTATTATTATTTTAATGTAGCTAATATAATTTATAATTTAATATAATTTAGTGAAAAAAAATCACTAACTATAATGTTTAAAAATGCTGCAAATTGATGTAGAAAATTAGAATACCTGAAATGATTCTATGTATTTTGAGACAAAAGAGTTTTGTTGAAGGTGATTAAATAAAAAGTTTTTCAATAAACATTGAATTTTGGCAAGGATAGTATTGGGGGTAAAAAGTTCCCCTGTTGCAGGAGCTAAAAGTCACAAAAACTGTTGGCAGGGGAGAAGGTGCAGACTGCCTGATTGACAATTAATTGCTTTTCATAACTGAGGGGTAATACATTTATTCTGAATGATGTGTAGAGCCTGTCCATATTGACTGTTCAAATCATAATCAATGTTCAAATCATTTGTGAAATGTCTGTGGCAACATTTTAGATTAAAGATGTACAATGTTACAAAAGCCAAAAGTGGAAATTAACAGGAAATATTGCACCCTTTGCTGGAGTGGTTATTTTGAATATTTATTTAATGCAGGAAAAAAATACAATACAAAAAAATGAAATAAAAAAGTTTTTAAAAGTACAGTGACCAATTGTGCAATATCACTAAGTATGCATATACTGTATAAGTATAGATATGTGTATACTTACAAATTACTAGATACAAGTATACAGATAAACTACTATTCAAAAGTTTGGGATCACTATGAACTTTGTATGTTTTTGTAAGTAAATTATACTTTTATTAATCAAAGATGCTTTAAATTTAACAAGAAATGCAGTAAAGACATTTATATTGTTAAAAATGACTAATTTAATTAAAATAAATGCTGTGTTCAAGAATCCTACACTTGCAGCATTGACACCTCAGGCATTCCTAGCAGTCAGTTTATTCTAGATCTTCAAGTGAACACCTTTCACTGACCATGTCAAGCGTTGAACAACAGCTCAACATCTCAAACTTTGTACAGAATAGAGACATTTGAATGGATTAATCATTTATCAGTTCATTATTTAAATTGCATGTTCTATCTTTTTCCTATTAGCCAGTGTCAGGCACTTTTTTTCTTTTAAGTCTACCTAAAATTCTTCTCTTCTAAATGTTGCAGAATAAAACTGGTATTTGCATGTACAGGTCTAGGATTTGTGCTTGGAGTTATCTAGAGAGTCTGATGGACTTGTGTACTAGTTGTGCATCTGGCTTGTCCATTTCTCTGTTAATTCAGATTGTTTTATTCTTTAAAGTAGTGGTGCATGGAATAGCCTTCATCTTCAAAAAGAAAAATAGACTGACTTTCTTGATAAATGTGTTTCTTTTAGCCAGTTTTCAAACCAATGTCCAGGGTAAGCAAAGTGGCTTGCAGTAAATAAAAAAAAGTGACATACTACACTGTGATGTTCAGGTTAAGTCATGTGGTTTTATTGTCGTTCTACCATATACAGTTAGTACCAGTCTCTGAGTATTGAGGAGTCTGATAGCTTGGGGAAGAAGCTGTTACACAGTCTGGCCGTGTGGGCCCGAATGCTTCGGTACCTCTTGCCAGACGGCAGGAAGGTGAATAGTTTATGTGAGGGAGTGTGGATCATCCACAATGTTGGTTGCTTTTCTGGATGCAGCGTTTAGTGTAAAGGTCTTTGATGGAGGGAAAACAGACCCCGATGATCTTCTCAGCTGTCCTCACTATCCTCTGCAGGGCTTTGCGGTCCAAAATGGTGCAAGTCCCAAACCAGGCAGTGATGCAGCTGCTTTAGGATGCTCTCAATAGTCCCTCTATAGAATGTTGTGAGGATGGGGGGTGGGAGATGTGCTTTCCTCAGACTTCGAAGAAAGTAGAGACACTGCTGGGCTTTCTTGGTAATAGAGTTGGTGTTGTGGGACCAGATGAGGTTCTCCGCCTGGTGAACACCAAGGAATTTGGTGCTCTTGATGATCTCCACAGAGGAGCACTTTATATATATATATATATATATACACACATACATATATACAATTTACTGTCTTGAAGCAAATCTCATTTGAATTCTTACCTAACCCTTAAAAGTAGATTATTTTATTTATGTATCACAAAGGGACTGTATATGCTGCTTTTCATGTGACAAAGTAATGTGATGAAGCTGGAAAATGTATTTTTAAGTAATAAATAAAAATAATTTGATGATTTGATGCAGAATAACCATCAGCCAAGTTATGTCCATATTACATAGTTTCTTACAATAATGGTATTTAAGGGAATCAGAAATCAAGATGATTTAAGATAGATATTTGTGCAGTGTATCAGATACAGGTCAGTGTAGGCTGCCCTTCCCCACACACCTGATCACTGCTGCCTATCAGAGCAAAACTTCACATGCAAAAACTTCACAGCTCAAAAAATTGAAAAAAGCAAGAAAAGTAGACATGCTCAAAAAAGATAAAGTAGATATACTCATAAGAATATTGATAATTTAAATTATTGTGTAAATAAAGCAATTAAAAAGAAATGTTACTAGACACTTTTCCACTTTTCTAACTTTGTATTTAATGGGAAATGCCATTGATTTATTAGAATGAACAGAATATAAGATTGCAAGTGAAGTGTAAGTTTGGAGACACCTCAATTAACCCCCTCCCCACTCTGCTTTCACTCAGAAGCACTTGATTTGCCCGCGGAAAAGTCTTGAAGGGGATGGGCGCTCTCGCATGACCGTGAGATGCAGTGACGTCACTACACAGTAACGCGATGAGATTAATTATGTTTTGAAAGACATTTGATATGTGGCGTTTTTCAACTAAAAGAAAAAAGTAGAATGTCAGTTTTCATGAGAACATGAGATTATGTATGTATTACACAATTCGTTTTTTGCATTTAAATGTCGTGTGTTTGCACTAAAACATTACATTGTAAATCATTAGTGAGTAAATAAAAATAGAGTGGTTTTGGTTAAGCACTGGGAGATTTAAAATCGTATGTCCAAAATGTTTTTCTAATCCCGATCCTTATCTGCCACACTAGAGCTGACCCCTCCCCGTTTACCGAGAGTTACCGAGAATTACCGAGACGGAGGCGGCGCGAACGATGCAGTGCAGTCAATTGGATTGTACTGAAATTTAGATATTAGTTTATTAAAGATAAATGTATAAACAATATTTAAAATAGGGAAGGTGATCGACACATAAGCACGTGTCTTTGCAAAGCAATCATTGTCTTCTCAGAGAGGGGACAAATATTTACATTTATTAACGTTTTTAAAAGTATGTGTATGCACCTGGATGTATTCAATGAAAATATGCCTGTAAAGGATGTGTTAAAATCGAAATCGCTTGATTTTATTAGTGATCTTTTTAAACATTGTATTCCCCACTTCAATTATTTTGGTATCTTTCAGCCGCGCGGGAAGCACCGCACCCCTCCCCGCCTCAATGAGAGCAGTACAGAGACGAGCAATGAACAGCACAACACTTATTATATTTTTCATTAACACTTTGTTATTTATATATATATATATATATATATATATATATATATATATATATATATATATATATATATACATACACAATATATATATACAAATATATATATATATATATGTATATGTATATACTATAATTATATTAAAAGACATGGAGATTAATTTACTGTCTTGAAGCAAATCTCAGTTGAATTCTTACCTAACCCTTAAAAGTAGATTATTTTATGTATTTATTGCAAAGGGACTGTATATGCTGCTTTTCATGTGACAAAGTGATTAAGCTGGGAAATGTATTCTTAAGTAATAAATAAAAATAATTTGATGATTTGATGCAGAATAACCATCAGCCAAGTTATGTCCATATTACATAGTTTCTTACAATAATGGTATTTAAGGGAATCAGAAATCAAGATGATTTAAGATAGATATTTGTGCAGTGTATCAGATACAGGTCAGTGTAGGCTGCCCTTCCCCACACACCTGATCACTGCTGCCTATCAGAGCAAAACTTCACATGCAAAAACTTCACAGCTCAAAAAATTGAAAAAAGCAAGAAAAGTAGACATGCTCAAAAGGAAAAGAAAATTAGACGTGCTCAAAAAAGATAAAGTAGATATACTCATAAGAATATTGATAATTTAAATTATTGTGTAAATAAAGCAATTAAAAGAAATGTTACTAGACATAGCCACTTTTCTAACTTTGTATTTAATGGGAAATGCCATTGATTTATTAGAATGAACAGAACATAAGATTGCAAGTGAAGTGTAAGTTTGGAGACACCTCAATTAACCCCCTCCCCACTCTGCTTTCACTCAGAAGCACTTGATTTGCCCGCGGAAAAGTCTTGAAGGGGGATGGGCGCTCTCGCGCTGACCGTGAGATGCAGTGACGTCACTACACAGTAACGCGATGAGATTAATTATGTTTTGAAAGACATTTGATATGTGGCGTTTTTCAACTAAACGAAAGGTAGAATGTCAGTTTTCATGAGAACATGAGATTATGCATTTTAGCATTTAAATGTCTTGTGTTTGCACTATAAAAATACATAGTTGGCAAAATCTGTATCAGAATAAGAAAAAAAAGACGTTATCAGAATATTTGTCTAAACATTTAATTTCAGAAAAGCTTCCTACAAGACTAAACATACTATTTATATCGTATATGGCAGAAATCGTTAGTATGAATGTGTGTCATTGCGAGTTTAACACGTGACAAACCTCGTTTTCCGGGAATTCAGACACGTGACAATGACGTCTAATGGAGCGAAGACAGTTTTTCCCGCGAACGACAACACTGAACACGCTCATTAAGGAAGAAAAGGTAAGATGTCTTGTCATAAAAATATACAATAAGAGATTCTTGACTAATAAATCGATGTTTAGCGTTGTATTCACTTGTGTTCTTCATGTCAATTGTTAGTTGAACCTGTTTAATTATGAAGTTGACGATTAAACAATTAAGCCAATTAAGTTTGTGCTTTCCCACTAGTCACATTTGTGTATTGATGGATATAATTCAGTGTAAATCTTAGAAATGCATTAATAGCAGTACCTAAGGTACCAAATTTGCTATTTGTATTTTAACATATTTTGCTTTGAGGACATTATCTTTCTGTGGTGAAGTAGAAATGAAATAGTTTGGTGTATATCATTATTTATATCTTACCTCTTACTGTAATACTCCACAAACATGGAAGCAAAGTGTGATCACAGTTGTGACCAGTGGGATTAAACCCCAATGTAAATCAACATTCTGTCATTATTTAATTTGGAGTCTCTCTCTCTCTCTCTCTCTCTCTCTCTCTCTCTCTCTCTCTCTCTCTCTCTTTTTGATTGAACAATTCTTTCTAAGATATTTTTTACATTGTAATTATGCTTGTTTATTCCATTAATTTTATATAATCGTTTTTCCCTCATGAAAATTGCCCTATGTGTGGAATTCAGCATGCTGGCTATCCGTAAAAGACGTAGAAGACCTCAGCAGGATGCTGAAGATAACATCATATTTGAAACTGAAAAGCCTGGTCTTCAAGAGCAGTACATCAGCAAATATAAAGGCAAGACAATTCAAATATAAGTACTTTGGATTACTTTTGTATTGCAGCTGAACTGTTGAATTAGTAAAATGTTAGTACATTTCAGATATTTCCATTTTACTTATTAAATGAGATTGCAGACACCCTGTAACAGTAATCAAAATAATGTTTTTTTCTGCTTTAGGCCGTGGCGTTTTCACCACTGAATCTTTCTGCAGAGGAGACTTTGTTCTTGAATACAGAGGTGAACTTCTGAGTTCAAAGGAGAGTCTTGAACGAACTAAAAACTACACTGAAACTGAGAGCACATTCTTGTTTGATTTTCAGTGGCATGGAAAATATTGGTGGTAAGTACATCAAGAACTGTTGACTTGATGTAGCAGGGAAACTCAAAGAGATCTTTTTCTTCAAGAGAGTAAAAGGGCCAATTTTACCAATAATGATCATTCTCTCATCATTTACTCATTCTTATTCTATCTGACTCCCAATTTAAGTCATCATTCCCTATAAATCTTTATTAATGAATAACTCCTTTCACATTTGAAATGTAGAGTGCTCTGCACATGTGTCAAGTGCAAACAACCGTAAACCAGCTTCTCTCATGAACTACAGCGGAGGATTTATAGAGAATAATGACATATTTGGGTTGAATTCTCACCCAAAGCTAATTTTATCACTTCAGAAGACATGGACTAAACACTTGAGAGGTACAGGTGCATCTAAAAAAATGTGAATATCATGGAAAAGTTAAAAATTGGAACTTTCATATATTCTAGATTCCTTACACATGAAATTTTTTTTTTTGGTTTTAATGTTGATAATTACAGCTTACAGCTCATGGAAATAAAAAATCCAGTATCTCAAAATATTAGAATAAAGAATTTATAATACAGAAATGTCAACCTTCTGAAAAGTATTTTAATTTATGCACTCAATACTTGGTCAGGGCTCTTTTTGCACAAATTATTGCATCAATGTGGCGTGGCATGGAGGCAATCTGTCTGTGGCACTGCCGAGGTGTTCTGGAAGCACAGGATGCTTTGATAGCGGCCATCAGCTTGTCTGTATTGTTGGGCACAGTAATACCATTGTTAGAAAACCAGTTACTTGTAGTTCTGGCTCTGTGGGCAGGTGCCAAGTCCTGCTGGAAAAGGAAATCAGCATCTCCAAAAACCTTGTCAGCAGATGGAAGCATGAGTTGCTCTAAAATATCCTGGTAGGCGGCTGAATTGACTCTCGACTTGAGGAAAACAGTGGACCAACACCAGCAGATGACATGGCACCCCATATCATCACTGACTGTGGAAACTTCACACTGGCCTCTCCACTGAGCAACGGTCCAGTTCTTCTCCTTTAACCCAGGTAAGACGGTTCTGGCGTTGTCTCTGGTCTTGGAATGGAACAGCACTCATTCAGCAATGACCTTCTGTGGCTTACCCTCCTAGTGGAGGATGTCAATGAGTGTCGTCTGGACAACTGTCAAGTCACCAGTCTTCCCCATGATTGTGGTTGTGTGTACTGAACCAGGCGGAGATTAAAGGCTCGGGAAACCTTTGCAGGTGTTTTGAGTTAATTAGCTGATTAAAACTCTTCTCAGGTTGATATTTCTGTATTATAAATTCTGTATTCTAATATATTGAGATACTGGATTTTTTATTTCTATGAGCTGTAAGCAGTAATCATCAAGATTGCAACAATAATTTTTTATGTGAAATGAATCTAGAATATAGAAAGTTCCACTTTTGAATGAATTTTCCACAATATTAAATTTTTTTGAGCAGCTGTATGTTTTCCCTTTATAACCTTTTTGAGCTTGAAAGCTTTGGACTCCATTGGCTTACATTGTAAGGACCAAAACACGTCAAAAATGATTACCACAGGAGACAGAAAGTCATATGAGGCGAGTAAATGATGAGAGAATTATAGTGAACTGTGCCTTTAATATAAAACAGACTGTAGATGTGAAAAACACTTCTGTATATGTCTTGCATACATTTAATGGTAAGTGTGTGTGTTTATATAGTATGGATGCATCCAAGGAAGACAAGTCCCTGGGAAGACTTGTCAGCGATGAGCACAAAAATCCAACTTGCAAAATGAGAACTGTTGAAGTGAAGAAAAAGCCTCATCTTTGTCTATTTGCTGTACTGAGACATTTTACCAGGTGAAGAAATCACTTACAACTATGGCGACTCGGACTGGCCGTGGAGAGCCAAGGTACCATAAAGAAAATGCTAGAATTCATAAGCAGCAATATATGATGCCTTTTCCTGTCATTAATTGCTAATGTGTTTCTGCGGTCTCATATTTCTCCAGTCTTTAAATGAACCGTCAACAGAATCCAGTGATGTAAAATCAGTCAGCAGTTTGGGCCCACAGAAATCGGTAAGTACAGTTAATTCTGCTTCACTCCTTGTAATGACAAAATGGGTAATTTTGAAGCTTAGAGGCGGATTTTACAATGCATTAAAACAATATAACTAACTCTTAAAGGAGTAGTTTACCCTAAAATAACAATTCTTTCATTATATTCATGCCATCACAGATGAATATGACTTTCTTTCTTCAGCAGAACACAAATAAAGATTTTTAGAAGAATATCTCAGCTCTGTAGGTCCATTACAATGCAAGTCAACAGGTACCAAATTTTGATAGTCCCAATGTAATCGACACAACTGCAGTCCGGCCATTAATGTCTTCCCAAGCTAAATTAATGATGTTTATAAGAAAATAACAGAATTAAAAGTTATGATAATCTTCACTTCTGGTCACATTCTTCCCTTCCACGACGCTTAATGTAAGTGTTAACAAGTCAAGTGAGAAGTGATACCAAATTTCTTTGACTTGTCCTCACTTTTCCCTCAACTATACCAGAGCAGTGCTTACCAAAAATAAAACAACTTCGTTAAATTAACAAAACATACATCTTACCTTTTGGCTCACCTCAGTGATGCTTAAATGTCTTTAGGTGCCACAGTTTTTAACATTGACAATGTATATTTTACTCTTGGCTTAAGCTAAATACCTCTTTTATATCTACAGCAGCGGTTTCAATCAAGAATGTCAAAGTTGCGACAACATCATGAAGATTGTTATAATCAGCTTTAAAAGAGCAGAGACTGAGAGGAATGAGAGTGAAAAGAAACATCTCAAGCTATTGCATGATCAGGTCACTAAACAGCTGTCACAAAAGATTGCTCGGTGAGTAATATATATGAACACAGACGCATCACAAATAATTAACACCTCAATTTCTTTACAGGTGCTTTTTGGTACTTTTGAGCCTTTCATTTAGTCCATATGATATTACTTCTGATTATGTTTTCCAGCTGTCCCCGTCACCCACTGAAGTATGCACATCTGATACACCATCACATTCACCACTTAATGTGCCGCAATCCTCATCACCTTTGCCCTGTGCTGCATCCACCGCAGGGAATGGCTTATCACAGGAACCTGAGCCTGTCTCATTAAGGGAGGTGGGGTATACACATTTAGTAGACAATCTGTGGATGTCGCCATACCAGTTTAGCTTCTGGTACATGCACATTAATTTGTGTTTGTTTTATGCTTGGGTAATGCAGTTACTGCCTCCTAAAAATGAAATAGAACTCAATTTAAACAACTTTTAACATTTATGTACCCCCCACCACCTGCAACCACACATACATTCCAGTGGTCAAACATAAAATAACAACAGACACGCATATAAACAAACAGTCCAAATAAAATACTTGATGACTTAAAAACATATACAATTAACCAACATACCCCACCTGCCCACATCCCTCAAATTTTTTTTAAATGGTCAAAATTAACTCTGAATTAACTGAATCACATAAATTTGCTGGGAATAAAATACCCAAATACTAAATGCCCTGTTTGGGCCACTGAAAGATGTCAGATGAAAAGCTGTTTCACGGGCAGTATGCTGTCAGAGCCAAAGTTTCAGATTTAGACCAGTTAAATAGAATTTAGACCCCAGAGCCTTGCCTGTAGGTAAGGGCTTAATTACCTCGTAAGCTCCTCCAAGTTTATCTCCAGAATCAATAAAAAATGTTTGCTCAGTCAACAGTTTAGGGAGATCTAATGGTTCCACAAAATTTCTAATATCTTCATCAGTAGGCGAAAACATGGAACTATAAAGATCAAGATAGATTTCTTTAAAAGTATTATTAATATCAATGGTAAATATTTCACCAGCAGCAGATTTAATTGAGGGAATGGTAGAAAAAGACTCTTTCCTTTATATATCTAGCCAAAAGCTTCCCTGCTTTGTCCCCGACTCAAAGTATGACAAAATAGTATTATATCTGTATTTCAATCGGGTCAATTCTCTGAGGCCATCAGGCGACATTTGGCGCTTCAGCTCTGCCTCGGCACTTTTAATATTCCCTCCAACTCCACGAGTTCTCATGCTTTGGATTTTTTGATGAATGAGGCATACTGTATGATCCGACCCCTAAGAAATGCCTTAAGTGTCTACAAGCCACGCCCACAGAAGATAATGAGGACCAGTTGGACTCCATATAAACAATGATTTCGGACTTTAAAATTAGTTGGAACTCAGAATTTTGCAAAGGGAAACATTAAAACACCAACTATATTCTTTTTTTTTTTTTCTCTGTATGTGGCAACACCTTTAAACTCACCAGAGTGTGATCAGAGACTAAGATGTATAGTCCCTACCATATGGATTCAAATGTATAGACCCTACCATATGGGTTCAAAAGTCTCCAAATATCTGTAAGACCAAGATTTGTACACATCCTCTGAAGCGTAGATGTTGCTCTAGGGGACTTACACACTTTTCCTTTACTATGATCAAGGACTGAATCCATCAATAGATTAAAGTCTCCTCCCAACATTATATTGTTATAATGCACATTGTTATGTGCAGAAATATTAGCCAAAATCAACCTTTGCCCCTGAATTTCAAAAAAAAAAATAATGACTCTAATTTAACTTTAATCCGTTGGAGACATTTGAATTGTAGATGTTTACTTATCAATGTAATGACTCCCCTGCTCTTACTCGAGCCAGCACTAAAAGAAAACATGTCCATCCCATATCTTCCCAAAATGTTCAGCTTCCTGCAGAAAACTTGTGTTTCTTTAAGAAACACTATATCCTATTTCTTACGTTTTTAAGAAAATAAATAACCTTCCTTCTTTTTATGGGGTGTCCCAACCATTCACATTCCATGTGGAAGTGACAATCCACTCATATTAGTATTTGACATTAACATAGTAGAGAATTAGATAAAAATGTAATTATAAAGACCACATTCCACATTGGTGCAACAATCAACCCCGAACTTTCCCCAGCAAAAAAAAAGAAAAACATGTGCATTAACCCTCGCACAACATCACCAATTGGTGTCCATCCCTCTAAACTCAAACAGTCCATATACGCCTCCGATAGTCCCTGCGACAAACTTGCCATCAGATTGCTCAAGTCCGGTGCTTCCACACAATTTTTTTAAACAGAATTACACATCAGAAGATCATCTATAAAACAAACTCCAGCCCATAAGCGGAATAAACACACAAAAAAGTGTAGATTCATCCACTTAATTGTCTTGAAGGTCTGGGCCTGCACAAAACAAGCTCCAGCAGCTAGCGGAACCTGCACAAAGCATCTATTCAGTTCTTTGTGCAGTCAAACTCACTCCAATGTCCTGTAAGAAATATTCCACAAAACAAACTCCAGCCAACTTGAGGCATAAGCACCTAAAACAAGCAGATTCATCCACATGGCTTACTCCAATGTCTTTATGTAGGACAATGCTTGCTGTGACATGTAAATAGTATGCAGACATCCTTAGTATCTGTTCTCAATTTGGCCAGGAATATCAGTGCAAAAGTGATCATCCGTTGATGTCATCCGCTGATTCTATTTAGAGAACATGTCGACAATCAACAGAGCAATGAAAATTGACACAGCCTGTCTCTAAAATCCGAAATGATTTTAATTGTTTAATTTTCGATTAGCACGTTTTTAAAATCATGGTAAATGGGATACTGTTTAAAATATTTGGAAACTACCCAGCTCTATTCATCGATATACAATTAAATCATCCTATAAACCAGCCCTAGTGAGAACATGAAAAGCGGCACATTTTTATATAAAAATACATTCCTCTTGCGAATGATCAAATTCAATGCTGTCCCGCATTTTGTGTGTTCATCTTTCTGCATGTTTGTCTGTCAGTGCAACCAGGTGAAGCATTAGATATTTACATACAATGATATTAACAATATAAAAAAATCTCCACCAGTTGACACTTTATTTCTATATAAATATATACAGTATATCAGTGGAGATGAAACGGCCACCCAGTCTTAATATCTCTATTAAGATAAGTCACTATTATTACATAAATGTCCAACCATAATTATTTGATAAAAATTTTTGTGCACTCAAATTCCAATCACATATTACTCTCCAAAGAAGGGCATTTTAGATTATTAGAGAAATTATGTGAGAGGTGCGTGACATGCTATGCAGCATTTTTAATGCTTGTATGATAACCTGAAAGAGTGTCTTGCTTGTCATTACACTTAAGTAACCACAGTACAATGCTAATTAGATTTACAGAAACCACATAATGCCCATAGACTACTAACACCTTATCTTATTTAAAAGTTCACTCC
The DNA here is from genome assembly GCF_025860055.1 of Xyrauchen texanus. Taxonomy (NCBI): domain Eukaryota; kingdom Metazoa; phylum Chordata; class Actinopteri; order Cypriniformes; family Catostomidae; genus Xyrauchen; species Xyrauchen texanus. The sequence continues at coordinate 14,167 of NW_026266427.1, forward strand.
CCTTATTTGAGCACTGAAACTTACTGAAATTGTACATCCTTATTTTCATCATGTGTTGTTCTCTTTTTCAGTACTCATGGAAAGCCCTCAGTGATTCAGATGTTACAGACTACAGCGATGTTGACTATGTACCCAAGAGCAGCTCAGGCGAATCAGATGATAGTGCTTCTGGATATAGCATGGTTGAAAGTAGCTTAGATGAAGCTAATGAAAAGACTTCTGGAAAAGGTATGGTCAAAAGTTCTCTGAAAAATCCAACTTCACCTTTTTCACAAAGCTATAAAGATACAAGCAGTTCATCAGACACAGGCGTGACAACACCATCACCAAATGCTAAAGTGCAATGCAAAACCAAAGAGACAGACCCCTCTTCTGAAGATAGGTCTTTTATTCAATCAATGCCATCACCTGTGCAGGATCGTAAGTCATATAAGAAGCAGTATTGTCTTTATTGCTCTAAGCCTTTTTCAAAAATGGCAAGACACCTTGAATCTGTCCATCGCAATGAAGTGGGCGTTGCAAAGGCAGTTGCGTTTCCAAAACATTCTAAAGAAGCGAATCAGTTAAACCTCCTTAGAAAAAGGGGCAACTTTGCCCACAACACAGATGTGGCAAGAAATGGACATGGAGAGATGGTTGCCTGCTACCGTCCAAAGAGAGCAAAAAAGCCAAGGATTTCATTCACTGTGTTTACTGCCAAGGGCTTTACAACAAGCGTAGCCTTTGGAAACATTTAAAGAACTGTCCTCTGAAACCTAAAGATGATGAATCCAAGGGCAGGAAAAGAGTCCGATCACTCTGCGCTCTGAAAACTCCAGTTGGTTTAGAAGTGAGCAAAGGTTTAAAGAATATACTTTCCATTATGAACTATGATGAAGTTTCCGTGTTGTTCACTCTGACTGCTGCATCATGCAACTGGGGAGCACATGTTTAATAGGATGGGATCTGATGTTAATAAACATGACTACATCAGACAGAAGATGAGAGAAGTTGGCAGACTTCTTCTTGAAGCAAGGAAGATTACTCGGCTAAGATCTATGGTGGACTTCATCATTCCAGCAAATTTCAAACAAGTCATTTCAGCTGTTAAAGTTGTATCTGGCTATGATGAAGAGAAAAACTGCTACCGCATTCCCTCTCTAGCTCTCAAACTTGGTCATTCTTTAAACAAGATCTGTAGTATTGTTGAGAGCAATGCCATGATGTACGGAGACCATCAGCGTGCTGAGTGTGCTCGAGACTTCAGAAAAATACACCAGGCAAGATGGAGCGAATACATTTCTGCTGGTGCTTTAACTACTTTAAAAGAAGCCAAGTGGAACACGCCTCAGATCATTCCTTTCACTCAAGATGTCAAAGTTCTGCATGCACATCTGGAAAAGAAACACAAACAGTTCCTAAGCAAGCTCAGAAACTGCCCATCGGCAAAAAGCTATTCAGCTCTTGCTAAGGTCACATTGACGCAAGTCATCCTGTTCAACAGAAGAAGAGAAGGTGAGGTATCACGAATGCTTTTGGCAGCTTTTAAAAGCAGGGATTCTTCTGAGCTACATGAAGACCTAGCGATCTGTCTTTCGGAGTTCGAGAGAAAGTTGTGTCTGCACTTCACCCGAGTTGAGATCCGTGGTAAGCGAGGGAGAAAGGTTCCTGTGCTTCTCAAGCCTTCAATGGTTTCTGCCATGGAGCTGCTTGTTGAAACACGTGAGGTTTGTGAAGTCCCAGCTGAGAATCCTTTTCTGTTTGCCAGATCAGGAGCAATGTCTGCATACCGAGGAGGAGAGTGCATTTACAGAGCTGCTCAGGAATGTGGCATAAAGAATCCAGAAGCACTGTCATCAACTAAGCTGAGGAAACACATAGCAACCATGTCAAAAATCTTGAACCTTGATGAGAGCGAAGCAGATCAATTGGCTGATTTCCTCGGTCATGATATCAGAATCCACAGACAATATTACCGCTTACCGGAGGGACGCTGCAGCTGGCAAAGATGAGCAAGGTCTTGTTAGCAATGGAAAGGGAACACTCTCAGACTTCAAAGGAAAGGCAGCTTGATGAGATTGAAATTGACCCAAATGGTATGAGCATGCTTGCATGTCTATGCTAATATTTTTGTCTATGCAAGTTTTTTGACAGAAAATGTAAGAAAAAAAAATTACATTTGAAAGTATGATGCTATGATGATATTATATTTTCATTCATCAATGCTTTCTTTTAGAACAATTTGAACCCCTCGTTAATGATATGTCAAGTGATGAGGAGGATTGCAGCGACCCATCTCAGTCAGCATCCCCAGAAGAGACGGCTCAACTGTCTGGATCACAAAAGGATCAAAGTAAGCAAAGTTTTAACCAATCATTTAATCACCAAGAATTACTTTTATATTAACTAAAGACAACAATCAGGGAGGCCAGTTCGGAAGTAAAAAGGTTGTTTTATATCTTGGGGTATGCCTCTGGGCTTTCTTTAGAGAAAATAGACTGCAAGTTTAAAGAAAGTAAATGATTTAAATGTACATTCAGTAAGGTTTAAGCTGTTTTGCTGGCTTTTGTTAGAACTTCTATATTTTCACACATCTTTTTTTTATGTAATTACAATTGTATTCATTAATCACAGAACATATGCATAGTATAAAACAATGCTGTTTATAAGAATATGACACAATCTTGTGTTTTTTATTACAACTAGTGCTGTCGGTCAATTAAAAGTTTTAATCGTGATGAATCACATAATTTTACATCATTAATCATGAATAATCACTGATTTTGAAAGTGCTAAAATTTTACCTTTTAAATTGAAATTAATTTTAAAATGTATAATGGGAAAGATCAGGGCTGTGTTTCCCAAAAAGAGCATTAGTGCCTACAGTATTTCTGATCTATCCCAGAGATCACAAAGTTGTCTTTTGTTCCAAATTGCATGCAGGTCACTTACAATATACATTCAGGTCCATAAATATTGGGACATCGACACAATTCAAATCTTTTTGGCTCTATACACCACCACAATGGATTTGAAATGAAACGAACAAGATGTGCTTTAACTGCAGACTTTCAGCTTTAATTTGAGGGTATTTACATCCAAATCAGGTGAACGGTGTAGGAATTACTACAGTATGTATATGTGCCTCCCACTTTTTAAGGGACCAAAAGTAATGGGACAATTGGCTACTCAGCTGTTCCATGGCCAGGTGTGTGTTATTCCCTCATTATCCCATTTACAAGGAGCAGATAAAAGGTCCAGAGTTCATTTCAAGTGTGCTATTTGCATTTGGAATCTGTTGCTGTCAACTCTCACTATAAGAGCCAAAGAGCTGTCACTATCAGTGAAGCAAGCCATCATTAGGCTGAAAAATCAAAACAAACCCATCAGAGAGATAGCAAAAACATTAGGTGTGGCCAAATCAACTGTTTGGAACATTCTTAAATAGAAAGAACGCACAGGTGAGCTCAGCAACACCAAAAGACCCGGAAGACCACGGAAAACAACTGTGGTGGATGACCGAAGAATTCTTTCCCTGGTGAAGAAAACACCCTTCACAACAGTTGGCCAGATCAAGAACAGTCTCCAGGAGGTAGGTGTATGTGTGTCAAAGTCAACAATCAAGAGAAGACTTCACCAGAGTGAATACAGTGGGTTCACCACAAGATGTAAACCATTGGTGAGCCTCAAAAACAGGAAGGCCAGATTAGAGTTTGCAAACAACATCTAAAAAGCCTTCACAGTTCTGGAACAACATCCTATGGACAGATGAGACAAAGAACAACTTGTACCAGAGTGATGGGAAGAGAAGAGTATGGAGAAGGAAAGGAACTGCTCATGATCCAAAGCATACCACCTCATCAGTGAAGCATGGTGGTGGTAGTGTCATGGCGTCGGCATGTATGGCTGCCAATGGAACTGGTTCTCTTGTATTTATTGACGATGTGACTGCTGACAAAAGCAGCAGGATGAATTCTGAAGTGTTTCGGGCAATATTATCTGCTCATATTCAGCCAAATGCTTCAGAACTCATTGGACGAGCTTCAGTACAGATGGACAATGACCAGAAGCGTACTGCGAAAGCAACCAAAGAGTTTTTCAAGGGAAAGAAGTGGAGTGTTATGCAATGGCCAAGTCAGTCACCTGACCTGAATCCGATTGAGCATGCATTTCACTTGCTGAAGACAAAACTGAAGGGAAAATGCCCCAAGAACAAGCAGGAACTGAAGACAGTTGCAGTAGAGGCCTGGCAGAGCATCACCAGGGATGAAACCCAGCGTCTGGTGATGTCTATGCGTTCCAGACTTCAGGCTGTAATTGACTGCAAAGGATTTGCAACCAAGTATTAAAAAGTGAAAGTTTGATTTATGATTGTTAATCTGTCCCATTACTTTTGGTCCCTCAAAAAGTGGGAGGCACATATGCACACTGTTGTAATTCCTACACCGCTCACCTGATAAATACCCTCAGATTAAAGCTGAAAGTCTGCAGTTAAAGCACATCTTGTTCGTTTCATTTCAAATCCATTGTGGTGGTGTATAGAGCCAAACAGATTCGAATTGTGTCCATGTCCCAATATTTATGGACCTGACTGTATTTATTTATGCCATTTACGATTGATATCAAAATGCAATTATTTGTATTTGCTTTGTAAAATAAATGAATATAGTTAATTTCAGCATATTGTGGGATATTCTGAATGAGTCTATTTTTATTTTTTGATCCAATTGTTGTGACTTCATTCAATGTGGGAATTGTGTAAGAAAAAGTCATCATGAAAGTTAAAGTATTAAAATAATGTAATTTTTGCAAGCCCTTGATATATCAATAAATTAAATGTATTATGCAGTCCTAAAATGGGCATTAAATCTCTTTAACACTCATCCTCCACAATATTAATCAGTTGGAAGTATATGGCTTTCTTTTTGGTTTTGCACAGCAACCATACAGCCACGTTCATGAATATGTGCACTATTATGCAAATGAAAGGGTAAATAGCGGTTAACATATGCTCGTGAATTGCCACAAGGAACTTGCATCATTATAACCAATATAAACTGCAATGACTCAAACTTAGTGTTTCAAAAAAGCATACACCACTTGTAAAAGAGTATTATTAAAAAACCTTGTGTGTATTAACCCACATTCACACCTGTGGAAAGGCAGGAAAAAACTGAAAGTAACATTGGATTGGTGAAGCGTCATCTAGCGCCACACAACATAAACGTCATTATAAAAGTCCTCCCAGTATACACACTGGGACATCAGAACACTAGCGGTAAATGCATTACTCACGATTAAGAACAATTTACTAATTAATCCCATACGGTAGCGTGATAATTTTGTTTGTCATTTTTAATTACAACATTACCAGGAGAGAAACAGCACCTTTAGCAGAAGATTAATATTATTGTGTTAATACTATTATGTGATCATAGGCAGCCTCACCTTATTCTCAGCTGTTTATCGAAAACTGCACTCCTGTCAGATCGATCAAAGAATAGCACAAATATTACTAACTGCCATTGGCCATTTGGGCCCCATCCTCACTCGACACAAACTCTTTCAAACACACATCATGTAGGTGACTGATTTTGGTTTCAAAGCTGGGAATTTTCCTGAAATGTAAGCAGTTGGCATCCCTGAGCAATAAGCATCTGAGGGCTTTTCACATTTTCTAATAATCTACAGATTACAATATGTCATGATTGGTTCTGATTTAAAACTTTATTTCCTTATTTTTTTCAGGTTCTTTAAAGGCTCCAAAAAGAAAATGGGAGGACATTGAGGTAAAAGCAATAGAAAGGCACATGATGAGGTTCATCAAGACATGCAAAGTTCCTGGTAAGCAAGACTGTGAAAGATGCATTGAAGCAGAGCCAGAGGCTTTGAAGGAGCGAACATGGACTGGCCTGAAAAACTATGTGCGAAACAGGATCACAACTCTCAAAAAAAAGGGTGCTTTGTAGCCGTGTAGAAGTAAAATGACTTTTCAATATTCAGCACTTTTTGAATTTTGTTTCATAAGCTGTTCACCACTATGTGTTTAACACTTTTCATTTTCTCTTGAAAAAACAGTTGTTAAAAGTAGAAGTGAAAGGGATGAAGAGGGAGGAGTGAAAGTGAAGTAGACGGAAAAGAGGGAGGAGTGAAAGTGAAGTAGACGGAAAAGAGGGAGGAGTGAAAGTGAAGTAGACGGAAAAGAGGGAGGAGTGAAAGTGAAGTAGATGAAAAGAGGGAGGAGTGAAAGTGAAGTAGACAAAAAGAGGGAGGAGTGAAAGTGAAGTAGACAAAAAGAGGGAGAGTGAAAGTGAAGTAGACGAAAAGAGGGAGGAGTGAAAGTGAAGTAGAGGAAAAGAGGGAGGAGTGAAAGTGAAGTAGAGGAAAGAGGGAGTGAAAGTGAAGTAGAGGAAAGAGGGAGGAGTGAAAGTGAAGTAGAGGAAAAGAGGGAGGAGTGAAAGTGAAGTAGAGGAAAAGAGGGAGGAGTGAAAGTGAAGTAGACGAAAAGAGGGAGGAGTGAAAGTGAAGTAGACGAAAAGATGGAGGCGTGAAAGTGAAGTAGAGGAAAAGATGGAGGAGTGAAAGTGAAGTAGAGGAAAAGAGGGAGGAGTGAAAGTGAAGTAGAGGAAAGAGGGAGGAGTGAAAGTGAAGTAGAGGAAAGAGGGAGGAGTGAAAGTGAAGTAGAGGAAAAGAGGGAGGAGTGAAAGTGAAGTAGACGAAAAGAGGGAGGAGTGAAAGTGAAGTAGACGAAAAGAGGGAGGAGTGAAAGTGAAGTAGAGGAAAAGAGGGAGGAGTGAAAGTGAAGTAGACGAAAAGAGGGAGGAGTGAAAGTGAAGTAGAGGAAAAGAGGGAGGAGTGAAAGTGAAGTAGAGGAAAAGAGGGAGGAGTGAAAGTGAAGTAGAGGAAAAGAGGGAGGAGTGAAAGTGAAGTAGAGGAAAAGAGGGAGGAGTGAAAGTGAAGTAGAGGAAAAGAGGGAGGAGTGAAAGTGAAGTAGAGGAAAGAGGGAGGAGTGAAAGTGAAGTAGAGGAAAGAGGGAGGAGTGAAAGTGAAGTAGAGGAAAAGAGGGAGGAGTGAAAGTGAAGTAGACAAAAGATGGAGGAGTGAAAGTGAAGTAGAGGAAAAGAGGGAGGAGTGAAAGTGAAGTAGAGGAAAAGAGGGAGGAGTGAAAGTGAAGTAGAGGAAAGAGGGAGGAGTGAAAGTGAAGTAGAGGAAAAGAGGGAGGAGTGAAAGTGAAGTAGAGGAAAAGAGGGAGGAGTGAAAGTGAAGTAGACAAAAAGATGGAGGAGTGAAAGTGAAGTAGAGGAAAAGAGGGAGGAATGAAGATATAGTTAATTGTTTAGGCCAAGGTTCTCGATCTCGTTATATATTATATTTTATCTTCTACAATGTGTTCACTGCTCTTTCAACATCTTGGCATTTCTTAGGATTAAGAGAATGATTGTGCATGCAGTGCATTTGCATGTAATATTCTTTGCAACATCCTGTCAATGTTATATATTGCAAAGTCAATTTAAAAAGTTTGCTAGTACAATACAGTGTGGTGTGTTTTTCTATCCTCAATTGTTTGTATATCAGTATCAGAGTCCCCAAAGAGTCATTCAAGGCGAGTTTGTTAGCGTCGGAGTCCTCAAAGTGTCTATTAATTGGAGTGTGTGTAGCGTCTGAGTCCTAGAAGAGTCTATTAAGTGGAGTGTGTGTAGCGTCTGAGTCCTCGAAGTGTCTATTAATTGGAGTGTGTGTAGCGTCTGAGTCCTCGAAGTGTCTATTAAGTGGAGTGTGTGTAGCGTCTGAGTCCTCGAAGTGTCTATTAATTGGAGTGTGTGTAGCGTCTGAGTCCTCGAAGTGTCTATTAAGTGGAGTGTGTGTAGCGTCTGAGTCCTCGAAGTGTCTATTAATTGGAGTGTGTGTAGCGTCTGAGTCCTCGAAGTGTCTATTAATTGGAGTGTGTGTAGCGTCTGAGTCCTCGAAGTGTCTATTAAGTGGAGTGTGTGTAGCGTCTGAGTCCTCGAAGTGTCTATTAAGTGGAGTGTGTGTAGCGTCTGAGTCCTCGAAGTGACATTAAGTGGAGTGTGTGTAGCGTCTGAGTCCTAGAAGTGTCTATTAAGTTGGAGTGTGTGTAGCGTCTGAGTCCTCGAAGTGTCTATTAAGTGGAGTGTGTGTAGCGTCTGAGTCCTCGAAGTGTCTATTAATTGGAGTGTGTGTAGCGTCTGAGTCCTCGAAGTGTCTATTAAGTGGAGTGTGTGTAGCGTCTGAGTCCTCGAAGTGTCTATTAAGTGGAGTGTGTGTAGCGTCTGAGTCCTCAATGTCTATTAATTGGAGTGTGTGTAGCGTCTGAGTCCTCGAAGTGTCTATTAA
>NW_026266427.1:27500-28787 GCF_025860055.1 Xyrauchen texanus
GAGTGTGTTTGAGTGTGAGTGTGTATGTGAGTGTGTGTTTGAGTGTGTGTGAGTGTGTGTGTGTGTGTGTGAGTGTGTGTGTGTGTGTGTGTTAGTGTGTGTGTGTGAGTGTGTGTGTGTGAGCGTGTATTTATCACTTTGTGGGGACCAAATGTCCCCATAAGGATAGTAAAACCCGAAATTTTTGACCTTGTGGGGACATTTTGTCGGTCCCCATGAGGAAAACAGCTTATAAATCATACTAAATTATGTTTTTTGAAAATGTAAAAATGCAGAAAGTTTTCTGTGAGGGTTAGGTTTAGGGGTAGGGTTAGGTTTAGGGGATAGAATATAAAGTTTGTACAGTATAAAAACCATTATGTCTATGGAAAGTCCCCATAAAACATGGAAACACAACATGTGTGTTTGAGTGTATGTGAGTGTGTGAGTGAGTGTGTGTGTGTGTACACATTTAAACCAAAGTTTTGACCAAATGTACATAAACATTTACTGAATTTGTTTTCCCATATTTACATGTTTCAATTCAATAACACATTTCCATCAAATTGAATTGGGTAATCTGTAACAAAATGACATGAAGTTAAATACGTTTTACTAATATAATTGAGTTAAAGATTTCTCAATTCATTATGATGTTGTTATGAAATTGAAACGTGTATCTTAAAAACAGGCAAAAATATTTTTGAGTGTTTGATGTTATTGTTTGATTGAATGATATGCTATAAATGCAGTAATTCCCATATCAGACAAGAATTAAACAATCAAAACATATATATATTTCTTGTATGATGTTTTTTGGTCATTGATTAAGTGTCCAGGAATAACCCCCTCAATAATCAAAATAAGCAACTTTAACCCCCCATTATTTATACCATGATCAATGGAAACATGTCAATGCTGCTGATGCAAAGAGAAGCACTTGAGAAGCACTAAAAGAGTCTCTTATTTGGTATCACATGCTTATTTTGTGTAGAATGATATTACACAATACAAAAAGGTGGAACGTAAATGATTAACCATACTAAAGGATGACACTTTATGAATTTGCATAATAAAATAAAGTAGTTGAGTTTGGCCAAAGTTAATTTCAAGGCAGGTCAGTCCAATCGGCGGAGCTATTTTGTATGTAAACAACCGTCATATAAAAGCCGCTCCTATCTATTGAATGGAGAAAGACCGAAATCTCTAAACCCGTTGTTCAAGAATACGATCAAAGAACATAATTCAAATCAGCAGCTAATTTAGACAACAATGGAATCATAACTTTTGCTTCTTTATACGTTAAAT